>NC_056737.1:1890009176-1890309176 GCF_019279795.1 Protopterus annectens | reverse complement strand
GGTTGATGTGTGTCCCATATCGTGTGAGAGTGGTCTGTATGTATGCATGTTGAGGTAAGCCTGGTGGCCATCGACCACTACCGCTGATGACAGGGACAAGTCCTCACAACTGCAATGCCATACACAATACCCATCAGTATAACACAAGCTAGCAGTAAGCCATTGCAAATCTAAAGTGGTAATATGTGTCACCATCTGAAAGACTGACACGGCATGGCTGTTGGTCTATATATACAAGCAGTACACAGGGGAAATACCCCAGACATACAGTATATATTGTGTCACTGTGAAATGGGCACACCCTTGGAAAAGTACATGCAGGTATGCATCACATTATTTGGTCCTGTAGTAGGGGATACTGGTGTTGTCTGCCCAAACACTCGCAGATCACAAAGGAGGTGGGGCTGCTGTATTGGGAAACAGCTGATGTACCTGCACATACAAGCATAATTGGAATGCCAAATGCATATCTGTGTGTCAGATGCAAGTAGTGTCCATAGCACACATGGACCCAGCTCATACAAACACCACCCACAGGCACCTCTCTGGTCATATCCCTGCTGTGGGGAATGGGTACAGTAAGACCCCACCTGTATATTGAAATAGCGGAAGACTGCAGCAAGCAGTGCAGGTGTCCCATGCAGGTGTGTCCCTAGCTGTAGGTAGCACCCTGCCAGCATCAACACCACCTGATCAAGACTGATAGAAGATATTGGCATGAACACCTATCACACCTACCCTGTCACGCCAGGGGAATATACTGTATGGTGGTCTGGGAGTGTAGGACTGACAGAATGCAATGACCTGACACATCTGGTATGCAGCAACACCTAATGCCGCACAGACATCTGCCAAAGGCCTGTGTCCCACACCTAGTGCCAATGCATGTTATGTCACGGACACCCAAATAACAACATAACACACTCCACATAAGCCATATGCAAGGTCATGTGGACAAACCACAGTAACATGTCCACCATGTCTCACTGCATGAACTGTGGACCAACACTAACACACACCTGTGATGGGGCGAAACCCTCAGGGAAAGTATCAGAGAATGTATGCATAATGTATGGAAGAGGTTAGAATAACAGAGAGGGGTGGGAACATGGGCAGCATGGAATGTGCAGGGTCCAACACCAAGCTGTGTGCACACACTATCCCTGGCTGCAAACGCATACATGAGTGGCTACACAGCTGCCCGTACACCACAATAGGGAAAATGTCCTGACCCATGGCCCCTGCCCCTGGCTGACCTGTGCAAATCTGTAAAGCTGTGAGGCATTGCCACAGCAAGATAAGCCCATACCGTCATGATGATGGGCGTACAAGTATGGGATCCTCTACTAGTACTGTACCAAGGAGCTGAACCGGATACACAAACCCAGCACCAAGTGTCTGCAGCCCCCCTCCAGAATGGCATAACTTACCATGAATATGTAGGTGTCTGCCCACAATACAGGATACAGCCCAGTCACCCTTGTCCCCCAAGACATCACTGTGAGCAAGAATGTCCATCTGACAGTACATGAGGACAGAAAACATCACTGTGTATAACAGTACACATCTGAATATCTCTGCTAACAGCAGTACCATGCAGCTGAAGCAGCACAGACACAATCACCTACAGTACACACTATCCCCTGCACAGTTTGTCCCCATATTGCCAAATGATCGATGGATACCCTGTGGAAACAGTATGCTACCTTTACATGTACAACAGAAAGGTTTGCACTGCAGTACAAACTACCTGGACTCGATCCACACATTCAGTACAGACAGGCATACTTGACAAGCTCACACACTTAGAAAAATGAAGGCAATGTCAGTCAGCAACATACTGAAAGGTCATATTGGGCATGCTCACACACTTAAACACATGAAGGCCATGTCTGCAAACACCAGTGGACCAGACATATCTGTCAGTTGCAAATATTAGTGCAGACACTCCTCAGTATGCACCACTCATGCTTTGCACACACAGTGGATAGGAATACAGACATATATCTAAGGACAACCCACTATAATAAGCCAAAAGTAGATGTACATAGATGTGTGGAAGAGGGCGACTGTGACAAGGAGCCATCCAGGCCTATCCACCCAGCACAAAGCCAAAGGGTCACAACCACATGAGGTTCAGATGTCACTCACTGTAGATACTAGCCACCGGTATCTGTCAGCATTACAGACTGTGGTGCAAGTGCTAGCTGTGCAACATAAGTGTACAAGGAAGTAGTCATTTAGCAGCTGTATACGCATACCTGTGAAATATGACCATGTGTGTGCCTGCATGTGGTGTGTCAACCTCTAGATGAATGGGTTATGGCCCAGGCACACATACTGCCCTCCCCATAGCCCTACTATGACAAGCCTGCTGAGGTCATCCACTGTGAAATACACCTTTGGGAAAGTTATAGCCCAGTAATTTCTGTGGTGCATCCTATGACTGCATACTGCTGTAGTGTGATAAACTAGTTAGGTAGGAGTTCTAATCCCAGAGATGGCAAGTGTGTGTGTGTGTGTGTGTGTGTGTGTGTGCGTGCGTGTGTGTGTGTGTGTGTGTGTGTGTGTGTGTGCGTGTGTGTGTGTGTGTGTGTGTGTGTGTGTGTGTGTGTGTGTGTGTGTGTGTCTGTGTAGAGAGCAATTTCGTTTAGGCTACTCATACTCCCTACAATTCAAATGCCCTACTTTGGTAAGGCTGCTGATGTCATCCAACTAGAAATACACCTCTGGGAAGGTTTTATCTCAGTAATCTCAGTAGCATGTCCCATAACTGTGTACTGCTGTAGTGTAATATAATAGTTAGGTCAGAGTTCTAATCCCAGACTTGGCAAGTGTGTGTCTCTGTCCCTGTCTGTGCAGAGAACTATTCCTTTTAGGCTACTCACACTCCCTACAAATCAAATGCCCTACTTTAGCAAGGCTGCTGAAGTCATCCACCTAGAAATACACCTCTGGGAAGATTGTAGCCCAGTAATCTCCATAGCGCATCCCATACCTGCTTACTGCTGTAGTGTGATGCAAACATAAGGTAGGAGTTCTAATCCCAGACATGACAATTTTGTGTGTGTGTGTGGGGGGGGGGGTAGAGAGCAATGCATTTTAGGCTAGTCACACTCACAACAATCCAATTGCCCTACTTTGGCAATCCTGCTGAAGTTATTCACTGTGAAATACACCTTCAGGGAAAGTGAACTCCAGCATTCTCCGTGGTGCATCTGATAGCAGCATCATGCTATAGTGTGCTATAGAACCCTCATAGGGGTTCTATTCCCACACATAGCAGTTGTGGATGTTTTGTGTGTGTTTCTATGTCTTTGTAGGGAGCAATGCATTTTAGGCTAGTCACACTCAATACAATTCAAATGCCCTACTTTGGCAATCCTGCTGATGTCATTCACTGTGAAATACATCTTTGGGGAAGGGGCACTCCAGCAATCCCCATGGTACGTACTATAGCAGCATCATGCTGTAGTGTGATATAAATCCCTGGTAGGGGTTCTATTCCCACACATGAAAGTTGTGGATGTTTTGTGTGTGTTTCTATGTCTGTGTAGGGAGCAATGCATTTTTGGCTAGTCACACTCCCTGCAATTCAAATGCCCTACTTTGGCAATCCTGCTGATGTCATTCAATGTAAAATACACCTTTGGGGAAGGGGCACTCCAGCAATCCCTGTGGTGCATCCTATAACAGCATCATGCTGTAGGGTTATATAGCACCCTGGTAGGGGTTCTATTCCCACACATGGCAGTTGTGGATGTTTTGTGTATGTTTCTATGTCTGTGTAGGAAGCAATGCATTTTAGGCTAGTCACACTCAGTACAATTCAAATGCCCTACTTTGCCAATCCTGCTGATATCATTCACTGTGAAATACACCTTTGGGGAAAGAGTATTCCAGTCATCTCTGTGGTGTGACCTATAATGGTGTAGTGCTGTAGTGTAATATACTAGTTAGGTAGGAGTTCTAATCCCAGGCATGTCAGGTGTGTGTCTGTGTTTATCATTCATATCATGTGTGGAGGTGGTTGTGAGTGTGTAACAACTGGACTCAATGTGGAGCAGGTTTTTCAAACCTCAAACAGGGTGGGCCAAGTATATATCCCAATTTCCACCATACAGGGATAACAGATGTGAAATAGCCAAGAGGCTGGGGTGGAAATCCATACCCCTAAATGTGACATCAATGCCAGCTGAATAATGTTAGCAACCCTTGTATTACCCAGGGAACACTCTCAACCCATGTCTCATACACAGTCACTATGTTGGTAGCACCCTGCATATTGCCCACTGATAGTAACCATGGTGTGATTGCAGTGGGCCACTGAGGGCATGGCACCCTGCCCATCAGTCCAATAGGCATGCTAACAGTGCAGCTCCCCCATGTTCCCCACTGGACACCTGCAACACCTGTGGTGACATCTAATGTGACCCACAAAGGACATACCATGCCTGAGATGCAAGCCCTGACACCAGGGAATACCAGTAGCATGCTATCAACCAGGGTCAGGGTCAACCTGCTGTCCATTAACAGTTCCTGCCACATGAGGCCAGGACTGGCACATCTGATGATAACAATCTGTGTGCACAACATGGCCTAGACACCCCAGGTACAGTTCCACGTGTCACTGTACATGCATGTGGGAGGAGTGCACATCTCAGACACTGTCCATGTTATGGACTAAGGAACACATACATGGCAAGCAATGAACAGCATTGGCCACTCACAATAGTCACCCAGATGACTGGATGGTGAATGCAATACCCACCTGTGTGGGCAACTCCAGACACTGCACACCTGAGCCACAATGCAGGCCATTGTCATGTGGCCTGATACCAAGGTATACCCATCACCTAGCCTTGTATAGCCATCTGGCACCATCAACCACAACACACCCTTGAAGCTGTGCACCCATGTATGTCATTACTGTCACCCATGTCTGTGTGTGTGGTGTATGA
The DNA here is from genome assembly GCF_019279795.1 of Protopterus annectens. Taxonomy (NCBI): domain Eukaryota; kingdom Metazoa; phylum Chordata; order Ceratodontiformes; family Protopteridae; genus Protopterus; species Protopterus annectens. Next base: position 1,890,304,215 of record NC_056737.1, on the reverse strand, counting down.
TGTGTATGACCACATTCACACTCACTACAACCCCCATTGGCATACTAAAGCATGCTATCTGATGTCAGACACCTCCACATACCCTTTGCACATATAACCTCTCTATGACCCCTGTGCTGCATGTGATACCTGCACAGTACTGTGTTGTGGCAATCCCACTAGTGATGAGTTGTATTCCTGGTCCTGCCAAGTGTGTCTATGTCTGTGTGTCCCTGTGAAAGTGTGGCTGTGTTGACGCTGACACCTGTTCATGCGGACAGGTATGTGTACTATACCTACCACATAGCTACCATATCCCTGATGCAGATGTCACTCACCATCACATACACGTTCTGAAGGGTCCCCAACATGTAACCTATGTGGCGCATCCAAAAACTGCATGAACTTGTGATAGCACTACAGTCTTCAGTGGTTTGATACCTTGTACTGTTAGGTGTGTGACACAAACTTGCTTAAGTTTTACTCTCCCACCCCTCCCTGGCTTTTCTGTGCCTCTATCTGCCTCTCTCACTCCCTCTCTGGTGGATGATGAGACTTACACCTGCTTTGCTTAGGCAGCAGCATGTGTATTTTAAGTGATGCTCAGGATCAGCTGATGGCCTCTGCAAGAATTGCAGCCCTCCTCTAGCTGATTGCATGTAAAACAGCTGTGGCAACATTCCCATAGCCAATTGCATGGCAACACACACCAATATCTAGGAAATTCATGTTGGTGTTGGGCCTTTCATTCACTGTGAGCAGGAACTCGATCTGTTGTTTGACAAACAGCATCTCAAGTGGATTGGAGATTTACTTCTAACAACAGACACTGTGGAAACATTCCAACACACAGGAGGGGGGTGTGCCTGACCTGACTACAGACTGTAAGTGCTGCTATACTGCATTTGCAGTAATGTTGGTTTAACAGGGTGTGTGTGTGGATATGGCTGTCCTACCTGTTTTCATACCTGCCATGTTAGTGCTATGTTTATGAGGGAACACCCATCTGTAGGGTCATCTGCAGACTGGGCAGTGTGTGATGCCTTTTGTTTCAGGTGTTACCCACAGAGCACCTATCTGTGAACTGCAGAAGGTAGTGTGAGGATTGCAGTCTGTAGATGGTGACAGCTGTGAGATTTACTGACTTCATATCCCTCAAGGTACATATGTTGCAACAAACCCTGTTACAACAGTAAATGTATGAGGTTATCACAGCAACATGTTAATATTGGCCCTGTGTATGTGCCTCCAGCCACATCCCTATCAACCTTTGCACATATGTCATGCAGTAGGGGTGCATATGTGCTGTACACAATAATTAGTGACATCATATCTGATAACAAGCCAGTGAGATATCAGACTGCCGCACATGCTATGTATAGTAGGGGTTATATTTGATGACATAACCTGGGCATTCTGTGGTTGAGTGTACAGCACTGAGGTATGTGTATGCATGATAATTGTCGGCAGTGTGTGTATTGTTAATATGTACCTTGGCCTGTGTACACACTGTGGTAGATGTCATTGTTCTTGGTCCTGTACTATCTGATGTTAAATGCTGCTCCACTGTATGTTACCCTATCGGCTTACATGTTTGTAGGGCCATACATGCACATGTCCCTTACCACAGACAAGCATTGGACCACACTGTGTAGTGGCCCAGTATATGTAGGGTTAGCATGTGAGTGGCACATATGAGGTCGGTGTTGAACAGATAGTCCATATACTGTAATAATACACTAGCATACCATATGTGACTGTGGCTGTGTTCCCATTGGTGGTGATTATGCATTTTCACACAGGTGTATGCTACTCTGTGCTGTGGCATGCCTGTAGAGCCTGCTATATATGCAGGTTCATGTGCATTCCTCCATAGGAAATGTAGGCCAGTGTTGAGCCGGTCTGCCTATAGCCTGCACAGTGCTTTGTTACATGCCTAGCAGCTTAGTGTACTTACCCAGTGAGATGTAATGTTCAGATACTTGCCAGATGTACTGCTGTTGGGCCACCATCACAGTCATGTATGTCAGACAGAGCAGTGGGATGCTGTACAGATGTATCTCAATAGCTAGTGGGTAGTATGTGGCCATGGCACCTCTGTACCAGTGGTTATGTGGCAGGACAGACAAGGATGTGTGAATGCATAACCTATGGGGGCACATGTATACCAGTAGTTACATGTTATACCTATCTACATGGCTGTTTACATCCACATTGTCGGGATTGGTCCACATGTCTTGCACTAAGGGGTTATGTGTATAACTCTGGACTGTCCAGAGTGTGTCAGACTGTCCACATATATTGGCCACTATCTCTGCTGTAGTCCACAGGAGCATTACATGCTAGCAGTGGTCCTGTTATATGATGTCCTTAGGATGTCTGTCAGCAGCCAGTGGTGCACATGTTAAAAGCAGATGTGACCTCCCACACACACCATGTCTGTGAAGACACTCCCTATTACAGTAGCAATAGTCTACAAATATACCTGCTATACATACCTAACATCCCCTTGCACTACGAAGTTGGGACTATAGGGGCTGAGGTAGGGCTACACTCCATGTTCAGGACATATAGTGAAGATATATGGACATATAATTATCCAGATATCTATATAGACATACACATATACATAACTACATACATAGATGGATATGTATATTTACATAGATATACAAATAAACACCCAGATATATACAGAGAAATATATGTCTACACATGTACAGATAGAGATACATATGCACATATACGTATGGATATCTACATATATATTAACACTAGTAGGTATATCAGAATAGATGTGTATGCACATACAGTTATTGATATCTACATATATATCAACATAACTAGGTATATCTGTACACATAGGATGTGCATGCATATATAGCTATATATACATATATCCATATATACACATACTTATATCTATATATGCATATATCTATATATACATATATGAATATGGGAGTGCTACAGAATCCTGAAAGACCAAAGTCCTGAAGACCATCAGGGGTGAGCTGCCTTAAGGTATATGGATGTACATTACCATAAAATCCACCTTGGTTAAATGCAGGCCTACTGCCACCTGCCATACAGACTGTTCTGTTTGTCAGTGTGCTTGTGATGGTGGCAGTTGTACCTTGTTATGTAACAGTTACATCACATTGTGTCAACAGAGGTCTTTACTCCCTAGGGATTGTCTACAGAGTGTAGATAGAGGCTGCTGAGCTATACATCTGCATTACTTACTGTTGATTGTTTGGTATCTTTTGGCCCAGTCTGTCTTTACTATTGTACTACTTGATGGCCTTAGCCTGGACAGCCACATTTGTTAACTTTTCCAGACTACTGTATTAGTATAACTGTTTCACAGTTGCATTACTCAGTTTATATGGATGCCCATGTCTAAACAGCTATACAACATGGCATACACAACGTTAATAGTACACAAATAAAGCTTTCCCATTTATGAAAACCTGTCTGTAGTGTTATATCCTTTGCTTTCTCTGTGGGTATATGTTGCAGGCAGTGATTGTCGTTTGTATGGGTGGTTCATACAGTCTCTAACTGGTAAGGTGGTAACTGCAGGAATAGTGGCTGTTCCATATTGTGTGCACCTACTACATATGTATCTTATTAGACATATATCTGCGTGTGTATGTGTAGTTACATATATATATATATATATATATATATATATATATATATATAAAACACAGACACAGAAGCACACAACACACACCTACATTCGCAGAGGCTCTCAGTAAAAATCTGCCCAAACAACCAAGACTTCTAAACCAGAAATGCAAGCAACCTCCACCCTCCAACACAACCCAAATGACACATAGCCCACATACTCAGTGAGACACTCAACTACAGCCCATAAGGCATAACGTACCCAACACTCTAGTCATAGGTGACTCTATAGTCAGGCACACTGATGTTCCATTCACTAGGCTAAACAAGGAAAAAGTTACTGTCAGCTGCCTGTCAGGTGCTAGGATCCACCACATAACGCATGCACTCAGGTCACTCCATAACAAGTACAAATATGACTCTGTCATTGTCCATGTTGGTGTGAATGACCTGAGATGTACCTCCCTGGACTACATGAAAAGAGACATGGAGGAGCTCTCTGATCTTGTAGCCCAGGCAGGTATGACCCTAGCCCTGAGTAGCATCCTGCCATCACCCAGAATAATACCACAGTACAAGGACAAAATGATTGACTTTAACAATTGGCTAAGCTTCTGGTGTCATTCTAAGGCAATCCAGTATCTGTCTGCCTGGGATGACATGATCAACAGACCACGCTGCTTTGCCAGAGATGGCCTGCGCCTGTCACCCTTGGGATTCCGGATACTGGCAAAGACTCTTGCCACCCCTATAGTGACTTTTTTTGGCAAGGTTCAAATGACAAATTCACCACCATAACAGGTACAAGCAAGCAAATTCTGAGGGTAATGCTACTCAATGCTAGAAGTCTAAACCTCAAAATGCACTCACTCAAGTCACTCCTTAAAATAGAGAACACTGACATCTGTGCAGTGACAGAGACCTGGTTCAAAGCTCCAGAGAGCACCCCTGCATTACCAGGCTATAATTCATACCACACCTTTCAGCCACCAAACCCAGACCGAAACACTAAAGGTGGAAGAGTGTCCATATTCATTAAGGATACCCACACCTCCAAGCTGGTTGCTCAGCATAATGCATCTGAGATTATCCAAGTTCAACTAACTCTGGGCAAAACCGCAATCCAGATTGTAGCTTGCTACAGACCCCCCACCATGCCCCAGGATTCCCAATCCTCTTTTCTTGATAAACTGGAAAATATTAAGGTACAACCCAACACTCTAATAATGGATGATTTCAGCTACCCTACCATTAACTGGGAAAACTACTCATGTACCAAATCTTTTGCTCAACGTTTTCTGGAAATCATCACTTCAAAGCCTTGGATGAACTTATCCACACCCCCACCAGGGGCAGCAATATCCTAAACCTGGTCATCACCTACATGGGTGACCGGTGTTTCACACCAGAGGTCAGCTCCTCATTGGTCAGATCCGACCACAAGCTAATCACCCTAGACATCCATATCCCGCTCCCACCCCCATTAGGAAAACAACCATAAAAAAATTTCTCCAAAGCCAACTTCACGCTTCTTAGGACAGTAGTGGCAAACTACACAACACCCATGCAGATGGACAATAGAGGTACGACTGCTGAATCCTACACAAATGCACTTTATAAGCACTTACACGAGTGTATGGCTCATGCTATCCCTAACAGAACCAAGATGCTATCCTCCAAATAATGGAAGCCAATCTGGTGGTCTTCTGCCATAAACAAGCTCTACAACAGAAGAAAGAAACTGTTGCAAAAAAGAGTAAAATCCCACGATTGGAGGAACTCCCTGGTCAGCCTCAATAAGAAGCTGAGATCCCTCATAAAATCTTCCAAAGCTAGTTATGAAAACAAAATTGCCACTGATTCTAAAGACAACCACAAAGCATTCTATAGCTATGTCAAGAATCTCAATGGCAACACTCAGATCTGCTCTTAGTTACAGCACAATGACACTAAATATACAGAAACAACTGATATTGCCAACATCCTGGCAGATAGGTTCAGTGCTAACTTTACCCCCCTCTCACCCCCTAAAGGGCCCATCTTTATACAGGAAGAATGCAAAGTTCCTGTAATCACGGCAGCACAGGTAAAAACCTCACTCTCCAAAGCTAAGAACACAGCATCCATGGAACCAGACAACATCCCAGGCTGCCTTCTACATGAACTACAGAATGCACTGGCACCCCACCTAAGTACCATGTTCAGTCATAGCCTCACCTCAGGCTTTATGCCCATTGAATGGCGCACCGCAACAGTTATCCCACTCCACAAAGGGGGGGCCACAGCAGACCTCGGGAATTACCGCCCCATTAGCCTGATGAGCCTGGTCTGCAAGGCCATGGAATGTATCATCATGGAACTCATAAACAAAGACATTGGAGATCTCCAATTTCTGGACCCCACACAGTTCAGGTTTGTAAAAGGCAGATTATGTCTCCTAAACCTGATAGACTTCTTTGAAGTAGTCAGTAAAGCCATAGATGAGGGTAAGGTAGTTCACACAGCCTATCTAGATCTCACCAAGGCGTTCAACACCACCCCAACTCTGGAATTATAGATAAACTCACTAAACTAGGTATAAATCCCTATGTCACAAGATGGGTTGCCAACTGGCTTACTGTCAGAATGCACACTGTGAAAGTAGCAGACTCCAAATCAGACTTCAGACCAGTGACAAGTGGAGTACCACAGGGTTCAGTCCTGGGTCCTCTCCTTTTTGGTATCTACTTTTCTGAAGTACAGGCTAACACAGAAGGTCTTTGGCTAACTAAATTTGCAGATGACTGCAAACTAGGAGCCATAATCAAAACTCCTAACAATGTGGCATCCTGCAAAAGGGCCACACTGAGACAGATGCCTGGTGTCAAAGCCATGGTCTCAAGCTCAACGCCAAAAAGTGCATTGTCATCCCTTTTGGTAAAAACTCTGTACCCATGAACTACCACATAGGCAGTAGTCTCCTTAACACCAAAAGTGTGATAAGAGACCTTGGGACACAGGTGGACAGTAGTTTCTCCTTTGATGATCACATCGCCACAGTGGTCAGAAAATCCTTCTACATGGCACACCTCATCACAAAAAGTTTCTCATCCAGAAAAAAAGAGGTCAATGTTCCCCTCTACTCATCACTCATTAGACCCATTATAGAGTACAATGCCCCTTTTGGTATGTACCTCACAAGACATGGACAACAACTGGAAAGGCCGCAAAAATACCTCACAAAGAGGATTACTGGCCTCAAACAGATGCCTTACACAGATTGTCTCAAAAAACTCCAGCTTTACTCCATCGCATACCGCCTACTCAGAGGCGATCTCTGCCTAACATACAAAGCTATGTCAAACCCAGAGCTGTTGGACATGCTCCACTTAAAGAAATCCCAATCCCTCTGAGCTACACGCTCTAGGGACATAACCTTGTCACCACAATAAACAGAACATGCTAGAGGGATAGATTCCTGTCCCAGAGACTTCCCATACCCTGGAACAGACTACCTATCTATGTCAAACAGAGCTCCTCATTAGCACTCTTCAAGAAAAATCTTGATGATTTGATGGGTAATACGAAATTCACCCTGGGGATCACTTCTGTGATTCTGTTTGACAGGGGCACAGGAAAGTAATGTTCTTGGGTGGTGAAAGCTAGGGTAACTTTTTGGCTAGGCTTGTATAGGCCCTAGGGACAATAGCCTAGTACCTACCTATGAACCTATAAAGAAATATCCAGGGAATTTTTATGGCTAGGCTTGTATAGGCCCTAGGGACGATAGCCTAGTACCAACCTATGAACCTATGAATATCTGTACAGTTGTGGGGTATGATTCTGTATTCAGACTACTACCACTGGCAGGATTTGAACCATGGCTGTGTGTGCTAAAAAAATCAACAGTTCACATCTCAGTTGCATGCACTATTTGGGTTTTGCTGTCTGCATTTTCCTTGTTTTCTGTCTATGTGTCTCTCAGTTGTACTAAATGGCCTCTGTGGATTACACCAATCATATACAGGCATTCCTACACATTCAATTTATGGTGCATGGTGTGGGTAACAGTGCTTATACAACAGTACTATTACATGATTGCAAATTTACATTACCATATGATACCAGAGGATACACAGACAGTCCTGCAGTTAGACCTTTATTGTCAGGTTATTACGCTTTTATTTATATACGAACTATATGAGACTCTTCCTGCCATATTCTCCAGTGTATACAGTACTTGCCTTGAACAATACAGGTTTTATACAGGCAATTGCTTTACTACTACTTTTACTTTTATTTCCTTTGACAGTAAATGCATGAGTATTACCAACCCGCTTCGCATTACAACCTCGCCATGTGACTGATATGGGCCTCCTGGTTCGCGGCCCACTCCATTGCAGCTGTGGGGGACATAAGTGGAGTATTTAGCTTTACCAATCCATGATATACCTGAGCTGGCAATTATTACACACATAGTGGAGTGATACACACAACTGGAACATCCCGTGCCATTCTAGCCTCTTGGATCCACTGGTCCAAGAGGTCCCCCTTACGCCCATTTCAGGTCGGCATAGTGATGTCTGACCTGCTCACTAGTTCAGGTTATGCCAGTGGCACTGATGAGGTCACGGGCAAGATGGTCCCAGCCCTCCGCCTTATACTGGGAGCCCTGGTACTGGCCCTGCAACAGTCTCTGATCATGGTCTTTGACAAGGAGTCCTGCCATGACTCTGGACTCCTGGATGCACCAGCACTGCATCTGAAAGCACACACCTTCTCCCCTTTCTGACATGGTGCCTGCAAGGGCAAGCTACAACCAATTATGAGATGTATTCCCACCTCTTGGGTTTAAATAGTTCTGATTTCCCACACTTTTCTGTGATTGTCTGGTTTTGAAAAAGCTAAGCTATGGGCATACCTGCTTACCTAGGGTTGGCATTGTTTAAAGGGGTATAACACTGGGCACAGTGAGTTAGTTGGCCTACACATTGCCTACACCTCCTAAGCTGTCCTGTGCAATATTTATAATTTCTTACATTAGACTTTGCATTATAATTCTTTTTTGGCATTGATTTATTATTCATTACACCTTATATGTATGCCTGGTATCCATGATTTCTGAGTACATACACTGTATGGGGTCCTTGAGTTTTATTGGGGACTTCAATACTCTATTACAATTACACCCGAAAACTGGTCTTACTGCTGTACTCCGGTTCACATATTTATGTTATGTAGTGGGTTAAGGCACATATGTCTTTATAGTGATTCCTTTCACAGGTTCAGTTTGGTTTTACTATGGTAAAGACTTGTTTGCTGATACCTCATTCTTCTGTGTTTTTGTCATGGCTTGGTGGTTAGCTACTGTGAATATGGTGTATAGGGTCCTGGGTTCAAGACCTACATGGCTGTTTAGTTTGTTTATGGGCAGAACAAGGGCCATTGGATACAGAGTGAGTAAGGTACTTTTGAGCATTTGTAAGTGGTTTGCATGGGTTTGCACAATGGTAAGCACTGCTAACCTGCGGTTACATCTGCTTACAGAGAGTTAGCTTCGGAATTAATTAACCTGTGTGCGCATTGCTTACCCCGTGCAAATGGGCTTAAGCTCACTTACTAGTGCTTAAATATGCTTGCTATTGCTTAAACCTGCTTACTAGTGCTTTATTCATTATGATACTGACATCTCCCATGTGCATTTACTGCAGTACTCCAGTTCATAAATATCTGTTATTCAGTGGGTTATGCAACATAAATATTAGTCATAACGTGCTTTGCCATGGAAAATGGAATGTTTTGTAGTGGGACTCAAACCAGGAATGCCTGCTCATAAGGTGAATGCTTTACCTACTCCACTATTGCTATGCTGTTTCATTTGTTTAATTTGCATATATCTTCCTTGTTATCCTCTTCAGTCATTTAAGCTGCATTAACCGTAGCTAAGCGATGGGCATATCTGCGCACCTACGGTTAGCTTTAATTGGATATTAAAAAAAAGGGTTTGTTCATTTTATTTCTGTATACTTTTACTGTTGTACACAAGGGGGGCTGTTGGTGGAGATATGCAGACACCTATGAGTGGTTTCACTCATTTCTTACCCCTTTCTGCTGTTTTTCATTGCAGGGGCGTGTATATTCTGAGAGCTCTGATCTCAGACATGCCCCCCTGCACTCTTATATGCTCCGTGTAAGATTAGGAGCTCAGGCAGCATGCCTCATTATTATGCATGGTGCTTTGTCGTCCTGCTCCTACATGGCCACCTCTGTGCAGGACTAAGCTAGTCCTGCATGGAGGAATAGTAAATCTGGGGGATGGTGTCACATCCAGTGTTGCTTGGTTGTGAAAACAAAATGGTTCACATTTCTTGCCAGTTTCTATCCCTCTTAAAAATATGTAATGACCTCCTGAAACAATTATTCTACTAATTCCCTAAGCCTTAGGATCTATCAGACTTACTTATATGTATCACTCTCAAATCAGGATGCAACTATCCTGCACATTCTTAAAGTCTAACAGGATCTTCTTCTCAGTTAGATATCTGTATATTTCCAGAAGTATTTTCATCTAAAACTGTTTCCTCAAGATTGTTCCCTTTAACCCCTCTTTCACTGACATCATGAGCATAACCTCTGCGCAGACACATATATAAACACATACATACATACATACATTAACCCAGTGTGAACACACACACACACACACACACACACACTCTGCAAACATGGACATTTGTGCAAACATACATATTCTCACAAACACTTGTGTATATGCGAACATGCATGAACACACACCCACACACACACACACACACACACACACACACACACACACACACACACACACACACACACACACACACACACACACACACACACACACACACACACACACACACACACACACACACACACACACACACAAATACACACACACGCAAACACACACACACACACTGTAAATACCATATGCACACACACATGCAGCCACACACATACTCACACACGCACACACACACACACACACACACACACACACACACACACACACACACACACAGTGTAAATACCAGTCCAATCACTCATACATTACAATTTCTTATTTTGTAAGTTACCAACTCCTGGCTAAAGTAAAATATTCAGAAACTGCTCTCAGAGATCACATGATACAGCTCTTCTGGCCGACTTCCTTACATTGTAGTTTACCGGCTCTTCCCTTGTGACCAGCACCTTGCATTCTTCTAAAGCTGCTGTATTTATGCAATATTCCAAGGCAGGGTTGTGCTCCACAGTGCCATTTACAACCACCAAAATGCAAGTTCCAGTTCCTGGGGTGATCACTAAGGTCAAGAAAAAGTAAATCTCACCCTGGCCTACTCTCATCTATTAAGGAGCATTGAAATGCTATCTTGGGAAAGGTGATGTTAGTTTCCTAGCTTTTTTTTTAACTAGATTCTTCCTGTTGGTGAAAAAAGGCTGAACAGGCATTTAAGTTGGTGGTGGGATAGGTGCATGTTAAGCATTTAATGTATAAATCATAGCAATACCTAGATAATTTCAAAAATAAATTATTCTGACATTTATTTGTAAAACTTGAGTATGACCTGTCCGTTTTGAAAGGAATGTGTGGTAGCAATGATTTATTTAAAAAAAGTTGTGGAGTAAAAACACGATGCAGCTTGAAGATACAAGGTAGACAGCTCAGAGGAGATAGGCAAGAAAGTATTTTGTTAATCACAGAACATGTTCATCAAGGAATGCAGCAGCCTTTTCAAAACGTTAAAGAAGTCATTTTGATCAGCAATTACAGTGACAGAATACAGATATGTAAGGAATAAATATAAGTAAGATCTTATGATGGGGTGGAAGAATTAACCATATATTAGCAATGATTAATATCTTATCAGATATTAAGGGAATGACAGAGACAATGTGCTCCAAGCTTTTGGTATCTGCTATAAAAATCAGAGGTATTAGAGTCTGCATTTGGAATTGTATTCAGGAATTTTATTAGGTCAGGTGTATCATCTGACACTGTCTTCAACATCATTGATTTAACTAGTTACATCAGCACTGATTATGGCACTGAATGTCTGAGGGTTCTTTCTAAAGCAGATCGATAATTTTTGCATTTTTTTTCACCAGTTGGCACAGCTGTAGGATTCAAGCCAATTTTCAGCAGTGTTAGCAAGCGCTGCCTACAGTGTTAACACATCTCTGAAACTGTTCTATAACATGCAATAGGATTTTCATATATCAGCCACATAAGCAATGGTTTAGTCTGCTAGCTTTTATGGCTGTTGGTCATACCCCTCAACCTCTTAGAGCAATAAATCTGAACAAAGTCTAAAATAATAGGGGCAAAGGCCCAAAATAGAGAAAGAGTTTAAATATTGTTCTTATAAACTTAGAAAGTTGCTACAATAACAGAATTTGTGTTAACATGCATTTTCTTTAACATATGAAGCTTGAAACATAAACGCATCTCATTATTTAGTAACTTCAATCCTCAGTGATCTGTCACAAAACCACAAACTGTATAAGCAACAGACCAAAAATAAAAGACAAAAATCTGGATATTCTCTGAAATTCTGGCATTTGAGAGGTATGAGGTTGGTTACTCCTTACTATTCACATAAACCTTGAAACAGTATGTTAGTTTATATGGAGGATGAAACTTCTGGCATAATTCTGTACTACATGATGAAATATCACAGCTACTAAAAATCAAGGCTGGTTACTCTGTGACAGTTAGATAAGCCATGGGACAGCTTGTTAGGTCATATGAGGGCTGAAACTTCTGGTATAATTATATATCATAATGAAGTATAACAGCTAGTAAAAATCAAGGATTGTTTGGGCTAAATATTTCAGGACGAGGTTATGGTATCTAAGGTTTTACTAAAATATTAAAGCATATTTGCTACTACAGAGCTGACTGCCTATAAGGAATAACACTTGACAACTGTTATTTTTAATAAGTATTATGTTTTGTATTGTTGTACCTATTTTTTGTTACTAAAGTTTCCAGTAGAATAAATGTTGTTGATCAGTTCCATTACTGACACTGAGCTGAATTCAGAATGGTTACTCAAAACTACATGCCTGGTGTATACCTTCCAGTAACCATTTCCTATTCAGGGACAGACAAACTATGGTGCTGCATCAAAAAGAGGTGTAGCATTGCAAAGGACTGTCTCCATAGCCTACCACAACTGCTAATGAGACATGCCATGGAAGCAGCATATGGCAATTAGCTATTTTATTTAACATCTGTTTACGAGAAAAGTCCAACTGGAACAAAGCCCAGTTTCAGCAGAGGCACAGGGAGAAATGCTTCAGTCGCATGTCTTTGAAACATGGGAGGAAACCCATGAGAATGCAGGGAAGACATGCACAGAAGGCCCCCCAGCCAAGACTCAAACTGTAGAACCTCTTCCTGGGAGGCAACAACACTAATCACTGCACCACTGCACCACCCATGTGCTCTCCCTCTAGAAATGTCTGTAGTAAAGGCATTTACTCACATAATATACACTGGCAATCCATGGTAATGATTGTGGCCAAAAGCTTATATTCACCTGATCCTATTTGAAGTAAGTGTCAGGGGCTTTAACAGACAGGTAGTTTGTGTGTGTGTGTGTGTGTGTGTGTGTGTGTGTGTGTGTGTGTGTGTGTGTGTGTGTGTGTGTGTGTGTGTGTGTGTGTGTGTGTGTGTGTGTGTGTGTGTGTGTGTGTGTGTGTGTGTGTGTGTGTGTGTGTGTGTGTGTGTGTGTGTGCGTGTGTGCGTGTGTGAGTATGTGTCTGCTTGGAAGGTCATAGTAGGTAGTTAGTTAGAGGATAGGTAGACCCATGTCCCACAGCTAAGTCATTGGGTGGTATGGTGTGTGTGTGTGTGTTTATGTGTATGGGTGAATTGGTAAGCCTGTCTGTGATCCGGTGAGGGGATGCTGTGTGTTTGTGTGTATGTGAGTGTCTGTGTGTTTAGGTATGCATGTGTGTATCTGTAGGCATGAATGTATGAATGTGTGTACGGTGGGGGCTGCTATACATCCACATTCCCCTAAATGAAAGAATAAATTCTGCAACATCAGGACACCACAGATAGCCCTTTATAACTTTTCTTCAGGGGAGTTAATAAATTATAGAATAAAGTTTTACAGCACAAAGGGTTTGAAGAGGATGGAACACTGGAGACCAGGGATAACTCTTTATATTAAAGGCAGTTAAAAAGATTTGCACCCTCTGTCTTCAGCACTCCTACACAGTGTATTAAGTCTGTTTTCTTCTACTAGTCCTCAGATAATGCATGAGTCTATTAAAAAAAAACACAGTTAAAGTAAAATAATTAATACAGACAGGAGCAGCCTTAACCCACTATGCTAACTGATTAGCAAGCAGAAGAATTTTTTGTTTGTTTGTTTCATTTAATAAGAAGTATGGAAATCTAATGTCAAAAATTATTCAATGACTGAAACTGTCTATGAGTTACAAGGGACAAGGCATGTATAAGAGGCAACAGTAGGCATGTCCTGTAAAATCAAGCAGACAGATGTTCTTCATGTTTCACTGTTGCAGTTATTACATATGGGTAATCTGCTAGCAGGTTGCCTCAGTCGGCCTGAACTCCAAAGTCTTGGGTCCTGCGTTGGTTGCTGTCTCCTCTACCATAACGTCAGGTCATCAGGGGTATAGAACATGCAGCCGACACCATTTTCTTTAGTCTTTCTTGCCGCACAGTGTCCGAAGCAGAAGCATTTCACAAGAGACAGTCATCCGACTACTGAAATATTCGAGTTTAAGTTTCAGAACCAAAGTCTTCACTAAAGCTAAGTACCCCATTGGGGAAACTTTTTTCTTGCTTTTTACCGATGTCAGAAAAAGTTAATAATTGTATTACTTGTGGGAAGCAAATACCTCATAAGGATTTCCATTTATACTGTATTCCTTGCCTAGGCCCTGATCACAATGTGCCTGGCTGTCGGTTTTATGCTACATTTAACCAACGCACTATTAAGCGTCGGTATATTTTTGCATCAAAGTATTTTGGAAACAGATTTAACTACCCAGAAATGTCATCGGATAGCAATCCGACTACCGGAGTACATAGAAAATGCAAAGAAAAGAACAGAGAAAGGCAGTCGAGATCCAAAACCGACGCCGAAGCTTCTCCTAAGCCAGTCGCCGGTTCACCGGTACTCATTGAGGCGCTTTAGCAGCCCCTGATACCTGCTACCTTTGAGTCGCAGGCCTCTACCGACACCCATGTGGAGTCCAGCATGCCACAAAATACTCAAGGTATTAGACTGATGGATGTATCTCCCTCGGATGGGTCCGGAGCCGCTAAGCAGGCACCAGCTGAGTGTGTATTCAGATCTCAACATTTGTATATCAAACCGACAACAGCTGCAAAACCAAAGACAAAAGCATCTTCTAAAACTAAAATCCGATGCATGAGCCACATGCACAGGCCTCTATGCCTAAAAAACAGATGATCAAAATGGCTGAAGACCTTATTACCTTGATCAGGGGTACCCATCCCCCTCCAGATAAGAGGCCTAGGCAAGACACTGATTATGAATCTACAGATCAGGTTTCTATTTCTTCTGATTCCTCTTCTGATCAGGAATTATCTATACCTCTCTGTGAGGATTCTAATGCTGAGGAGTCTATTCCATCTGCATCTCCTCCTGAGGATAATTCTTTTGGAGAAACCTTGCATGCTTTGAGGGGGCATTTTCACTGGGAGAGTCAAGACTTCTCAGAATCAAAAAAGAGGATCAGGGATTTCCTTCTTCTCCCTCAGCACAAGCCTTTGGCCATTTCTCCTGTTTTAGACATTGTGGATGATGTGTTTTCGGAGTCAAGCTTGACCCCTGACTCCTTACCTCTGGCTCCCAGTAAGCTTGACAGATATTACAGGGTCCCTGACTCACATATATTTTTACTTAGAAACCCTGCTGCTGATCCTGAAACTATTTCACAGGTTCCAAAGGGAGTTAAGGCCTCAACAGCAAAAAATTCTACCCCCTCTGACAGAGATTCAAGGGCACTAGACAGATGGGGAAAAAAGGTTTATACCTGTGCAACCTTGGCAATCAGAGCCTTAAACTGTCAATTTCATATGCTTAAGTACCAACAACATGTTATGGGATTGCTGAAACAGAAAATTATGTTGATTTCAGAATGTGCAGAAAATAAAGAATTGCAGGAATTATTGCATGCAGCTGAACAAGTTGGAAAGCATACTTTGCAATGTGGTTTTGATTCCTTAGAGGCCTCCTGCAGGGCCGCAGTTACTGGATCTGTGATTAGTTGGCATGCCTGGTTAAAGGAGCAAAACTTACCTGATCATGTTAAAGCTAAACTGCTAGATGCACCTTTACAGCATGATTCTCTGTTTGGTATTATGGCAGAAGAGGTTTTAAAGAAAATGGAAGACAAAGCTAAGTGTATGCAAACTGTTAAAGACTTCTTACAGGTGCAGCCACCAAGATTCAGTAGACACTGGCCTACAAAAAATTGGTCTTTTCCTGTGTCAGACAGAGCTCAAAGGGGCAAATCCAGATGCCCTAAGGGTTCCAGATACCAGGCGCAAGATTCATACAGGTCAAAGCAATGGGGCACCTCCACCTCCAAATCTGGATGATATAAAGCGCAAACCTACAGAAAGCAATCCCAATGACTTCCCTCTGCCTACACCAAGCACTTATCTTTGGGCAGCACCCATAGGGGGAAAATTAGCACTTTTTGCTCAAAATTGGCAGTTAATAACCCAGGACAAGTGGGTACTAAACATTGTATCACAGGGATACAGATTCCATTTCCACACTCTGCCAATGGCTAATGGTTGGCCAGATCTTCCAAAAAATCAATGGGCAGAGGCAAAGAAACAGGTTACGTCCCTCATGGATATGGGGGCCATTCAGACAGTACCAGAACAGGAAAAAGGACAAGGTTTTTACTCAAGACTGTTCTTAGAATCCAGAAAGGACAAGGCCTGGTGGCCAATATTGGATTTATTGATTTTGAACACATACCTGGACATTCCAAAATTCAAATGCTGACTTTGTAGCAGCTTCTGCCCACGCTGGGCAATAATGCTTGGCTGGTGACTTTGGACCTAAAAGAAGAATACCTGCATGTCCCAATAAGACAATCATGCAGAAGATACCTCATATTCAAGGCTGGCTTAATGCATTGCCAATTCTCTGCACTGCCCTTTGGCTTATCTACTGCGCCCAGGGTCTTTACAAAGTGCCTGGCACCAGTAATTGCATTTTGCAGACAAAGAAGTATACAAATATATCCTTACTTGGATGACTGTCTCATTCAAGCAGAGAACAAGGACACTCTTCTTCGACACCTGGCATTTGTGAAAAGGCTTCTAACATGCATAGGGTACACAATAAATGAAAAGAAATCACAACTGCTACCCTCTCAAAAGATAACATTTCTGGGTGCAAGTTTGGATACAACTGCCCAGATGGCTTACCTCATGCCAGACAAGCAGAGGCAACTGACAGCTTACTTCAAACTGATGGCAACAAAAACCCAGTCTTCTGCAAGGCAAATTCTGCAGGCTCTGGGATTCATGGCATCCTGCATCCTACTGATTCCATATGCAAGACTGCATATAAGGAAACTTCAATGGTACCTAAAAAGTTTATGGAGTCAACATTCACACAGTCTGGAAACAATGATTCCTCTCATTCCCTGCCTGCAGCAGGAGTTTCTATGGTGGGCAAAGGCATGTCACCAAAACATGGGACAGCCCTTCACTCTACCCCCTGCCAGCCAAACCTTAACAACAGACGCATCAGATTATGCCTGGGGGGCCCACATGGCAGGAAGATGCATTCAGGTCTTATGGACACCCAAACAAATGCATCTACATATCAACCAGAAAGAGATTCTAGCTGTTCAAAATGCCCTAACAGCCTTCAAGGACTTACTTCATCCAGGACAACTACTGATAAAGACGGACAACACCACAGTCATGTGGTATATAAACAAGCAAGGGGGCACACACTCATACCTCCTTTGCAGATTAGCCATGGCACTGTGGGACACAGCTTTGACCTACCAAATACATCTTCAAGCTCAATTCCTGCCAGGAAAACAAAACACTCTGGCAGATGATTTAACCAGAAACCTTATGGATCCTCACGAGTGGAAACTAAAGCCACAAGTCTTCAGCATGATAACAGAGAAATGGGGGAGCCCAGACATATATCTATTTGCCTCTCCTCAAAATTATCAATTGCAAAGATTCTGCACGAGAACTTATCACAGACAAGCATGGAAAGTGGATGCCCTATCCTTCAGTTTACGCCTTTCCTCCTCTGCCTCTTCTACCCAAGATCCTCCTAAAAGTCAGACAAGAGAAGCCAAAGATGATATTAATTGCCCCAGACTGGCCCCACCAATACTGGTACCCAATCCTAAGGAACCTGGCTCAATACCTAGCTTGGACCTTGCCTCAAAGACCACAACTACTGTCCCAGCAAAACAATCAGATCCTGCACAATCAACTACAGACTCTGAACCTGACAGCGTGGCTAATCATGTAGTCATACAAACAACACCTCTCAGTAAAGCTGTGATGGATGTCAATTTGGAAGCAAGAAGGCCTAGTACTAGAAAATCTTATGCTGACAAATGGAAGAGATTCTGTGCTTGGAATCAAGCACAAGGAACTGATACAGCAGAACCAAATATTCCTCAGATATTACAATACTTAACTGAGACGCTTGACAAAGGCCTATCTTTCTCTTCAATCAAAATCCATGCCTCTGCCATTTCGGCTCATTACAATACAGAGCCACCAATCTTTTCTCATCCTTTACTAAAGCAGTATCTTAGAGGAGCCAAACATTTACAGCCTCCTAGAAGATCACCATTACCTGCATGGGACCTCAATTATGTGTTGGAAAAGCTCACCCTGCCTCCATTTGAACCAGCTGCTACTGCAGATCTAAAGTTCTTATCATGGAAAACAGCTCTGCTACTAGCAATTACTTCAGCAAGAAGAGTTTCAGAACTATAGGCCCTCATGGCTGTAGAGCCTTTTATCATATTTTACCCAGATAGGGTGTCTCTGAGGACAAATCCTACTTCTATGCCTAAGGTGGTTTCCAGTGTGGCTCTTAACCAAACAATTCATCTGCCAACTTTTTATCCAAATCCGCAGAACAAGGGGGAAATAATTCTGCATTCCTTGGATGTACACAGACAGCTAATATTCTACTTGAGCAGGACAAAAGCTCTAAGAAAAACTGAGCAATTACTAGTGTCATATGTTGCAGGATCAGAAGAAAGGGCTGCAATTTCAAAGTGGATAAGCCACTGCATCCATTTCTGCTACTTACACCATAGTAAACCTGTGCCCAAGGGTATTAGGTCTCATTCCATCAGAGCTGCAGCTACTTCAGTAGCCTTTCTCAGAGGAGTACCAACCAAAGACTTTCTAGAGGCTGCTACTTGGAGTTCTGTTCACACCTTTACAAAGCATTACCATTTGCCTCTCTAAGTCCAGGGCAGGCTTTGCCACTGCAATGCTGCAGGGCCTTATAGCCTCACCTCATGCTGTTTAGCTCCAGCCTCCCAACCATAGCTTTGGGATTCTACCCAAATGTAATGACTGCAACAGTGAAACACGAAGAACATAGTACAGTTGTGTAAACTTACCATAAATGTAGATGTTCGAGTGTATTCACTGTTGCAGTCCAGGTTACCCTCCCGCCATCCCCCTGTCATTCTGAAATGTATCTTTCCTTCTCTATCTTCTACAACCTATGTGGTGTATTTGCTTGTAGATGAAGGTAAATGCATGGATATATATATATATATATTTTTTTTTTTTGCTACCTTTTTGGGGGCATCTGACATCGGGGGCAAGAAAAACTAAAGAAAATGGCATTGGCTGCATGTTTTATACCCCTGACGACCTGACGTCATGGAAGAGGAGACAGCAACTGATGCAGGACCCAAGACTTTTGAATTCAGGCCGACTGAAGGCAACCTGCCAGCAGATTACCCAAATGTAATCACTGCAACAGTGAATACACTCGAACATCTACATTTATGGTAAGTGTACACAACTGTACTTTCAGAAGTACAGGGGTGTGTCTGTGGGGGATAGGAGGAGATGTTAACTTCAGTGCAAAGCTGGAAGGAGCACTAGATGATAACAGGGAGAAATGTTCAAATATTACTTAGACTCACTTAAAAAGTTAATAGATTAACAGGTTGACCATCATAATGCACTTTGCGAACAATAAGATGAATGAATCTCTAATATCCTGCATCATTCACTGACGGTAAGGATCCATGATTTATCAGGGCAAGAACAAAAATGTAAACAGAGAAATCAGGGACATTCTGTCAACTCCAGGACAGATACAAGGTATATCAGTGTGTGTGGTGACCGTGCATGCTGTGAGTGTGTATATGTGCACACGTGTATGTGCACACTTGTATTGAAATGTGCATGTGTGTGTGGGAGAGTGAATGGGAATGAGCCTTTGTTAAAGTGATGCATGGCCGGTAATGTTGACTACCGTAGGAAAGTGTTGACATTCACTTGTAGTAGTTAAGGATAATTCAGAAACATGCAAATTAGATAATAATGAGGGCTTTCTTCATTGTGGCTAATGTAGCTCATAGCTGCAATTTCCTGCAGAGTGGACACAGTCCCTTTTGGCTGTAGTCTTTATTGCCAGCAGTGGGGTTCCTTCTGAATCTCTCGGATTTTATCCAGAGAATGAGTTCTAATAGTAATTCATCCAAATTCAACCTTTTAACTAAGATTTTTAGAAATATTCCCAGTTTTGCCAAAGATGTTTTCTGTTAGTCATAAATTTTATGCTCTTGTGGCAAAATGGTAAGAACTGAAATAAATAAACACTGTCATACACTGCAGATATAGGATTCTTAATATTAAAAAAGAAAAAAAAAGTGTAATACATTTTCTTATTCTGGCAAATGAATGCACAGACAGTGTTTATATATGTGGCCTGTTTTGGGGCATCAGTATCTCACTGTTTTTGGTTTTGTTCCTGATCCGTGAGGTAAGAGGTTGACAGGTCTGCATCCATGCCTCCCACAAATTTAGCTGTAGGATTTGGGTCTGGGGGAAAGCTACAAGGACCTTACAGAAAATAGCATCTCATAGTTGATAGCCAACTGTTACCAACGTGCCAAAAGTCACAAACCAAAGAAAAAAGGCAAACCAAGCAGGCAAACGCTCCCAGGATCCGTTTAATCTTTAACAATAATGTGAGCAAAGTACAAAACCAAGCTTTCGGTGAGCACAGTGTCCCACCTTCATCAGACAAAATAAACAAGCCAACAGACCTAATTTATATACAAATAGTAAATTAGTTAATTACATACAATTCTAAAACTATCTATTAAGTTAAAGGAAAATCACTTTTATGTAGTGTTAAAACTTGAGACAGCAGAACAAATGGAACTTTTGACCATAGCACACTTATACTTTCATACAACAAAGTGTACTATCACAAACACATATAAATCATCTCTTGTGTGTGGTTACAATATAAACCTTTTTCAAATGTTGAAATATATGATATGAATGTGTGTAATGTATGATGTACATATTAGGTGTATTGTGTTAAATTAAAATTAAAATTAAAATACTCCAGTTGAATTAGAGCTATACATCACGTTTAAAAATCTTTCTCTATGTATAAAATATATATGTGTATGTATATATACGTGTGCTCTTGTAGGGGTAAATAAATATGGGCACATTCACCCACTCGTGTATATATGTACATGTGATATGAAATGTAAGATATATACATATAAATATGTATGTGTGCATATATACGTCCATATACACACCTATATATGTACCTACATAAACTTTATCAATGTAAAGTGTAAATAAAACTCTAAAACAATTTTTAAAACACATAAAAAGTACATAAAAAAACCCTTCTCATCTATTATTAGACAAGAGTTTCAAAACTGGAGCGACAGTAACGAATTCATTTAAACCTGGGTTTGTGTATGCCCATGTTCTTAACTGCCAGTAAAGTTCGTTTACCTCCAAGTGTGTCTGCCAAGGGCCACTAAAATTGTGATTGGGAGACTTCGCCAAAACTGCAAATTTAAAACAATGACCTGGACTGGCCAAACTATGCCTAGCCAGTGCATTGTTAACATCCTGTTTAGTTATTGCATAAATATGCTCATAAATCCGCTGTTTGAATTTTCTTTTTGTTTTTCCGATCTAAAAAGCGGTGCAGTTTTGACATAAAGCTGCATACACAACTCCGACAGACTCACAACTAAACTTCCCTGTTATTTTATATACCTTGTCTCTAATTTTAACCTTTGACTCAGTAAGAATGTACTTACATTGGCTGCATGAACCACATTTCTTAGTTCCTACAATGGGTTGGTTGATGGGCTTTGGTTTAGATTCAAGCATACTTTTTAAATTTTGCCCTCTCCTAAAAGTGATTTTTGGGGTTTCTCCTAGTCTTGTTGTAAAAAATGTATCTTCAGTAATGATGGCCCAACATTTGTTGAGCACTTTTCTAATTTCCTGATGGTCAGCTGAATATGTACAAAAGAACCTCAAGTCAGATTCAATTGGATAGACATTTGTAAGACTTAGAGAAGGAGAAATTTCGGAGACATCAACCAAAACCATGTCTTCAGTGCCTAAAATTGGTTTATAAAAGCCTACTCTTCTTTTAGTAATAACCTCTGATTTTATGTCATTCAATAAAGAATCAGGATACCCTCTATTGGCAAACATATTGCTTAAAAACTCACATTCCTGCACAAAATCATCAAAGTCCGAGACCATCCTGGCCGCCCGTACCATTTGCCCTTTAACTACGGCCTTCTTTTGGTAGCCAGGGTGGGAGCTCGTAAAGTGTAAGAATGCATTAGAGTAGGTTGGCTTACGATAAATGAAACTCTGATACCTACATTTCCTCAAATCTTTCCTGATCAAAATGTCAAGAAAGCTAACACTTAATTCTTGTATATTGTGTGTGAATTCCAAAAACGGCGTCTTTTCTGTAAGGGAATCCAGAAATCTAGGTATAAGTGATGGGCAAGCCTTCCATATGAAAAACATGTCATCCTGGTACCTAGTGTACCAGGAAACAGAAGACTTAAAACAGGGGTCAGCAAAAAGAACATTCTTTTCCCAATAGGCTAATACCCCATTAGCGAAGCTCCCTCCGCAAGGTGATCCCATCGCCACTCCTGATTTCTGCAGGTAAATGTTGTTATCAAAGGACAAAAAGTTGTTACTTAATACAATCTCAAGTAAGATCTCAACTACATAAATTACTTTGTCATCTATTTTCCATTCAAATAGAAGTTCACTTATCCATTGGATGCCTACCATGTGAGGTATGACTGTATATAGATCCTTAATGTCCACTGTCAGGAACCAGGAGTTAACTTCAAACGGGATCTTACTTAATTCCTGGAGAAAACTCCAGGAGTCCTTACAAATATGTGCTTCTTTAGCTATTAGGGGTCTTAGAATGCTGTCAATATATTTAGCACAAGGGATAGTAATGGACCCTCTACCGTCAACTATAGGACGGAATGGTGGATGCTCTAAAGATTTGTGAATCTTTGGGATGCCGAATAGAACCGGCAATCTTGGGGCTGCAACGTTCAAATAATGATATAAATCTAAATCGATGCAGTTCTCAAGAAAAAGGTCTTCTATTAACCCTCTTATTTTAGCGTACGCTTTGTTAACTTCGTTGATGCTGGAGATTTGATATCTATCAGTTTCTAACAAAAGAGTCATACTTTGAATATACACACATTTATTCATAAAAACCAAACCGCCTCCCTTGTCAGGCTTCATTACCCTGATGTTACAGTTTTTCAATAATTCCAAAAACTGGTTTTCCTCTCTTGTGATGTTATAATACCTTTTACTAGAGGGGTGGTTGGCTTTAAGTGCTCTAAAATCGTATTCACACATTTTCTCAAATAAAGAAAGTGTGTCATGCAGTGGGGGGTTATAAACACTGGGGACTCTAAGTGTACCAGAATGGGAGGAACTATTCCCCATTAGGATTTTCAAATTTAGTTTCCTCACAAATAACTTAAGGTCAACCAATGATTTGACCAGGTCAAATGGCTTATCAGGTACAAAAGATAACCCCTTAGAAAAAAATTCAACCATGTCAGGTTCAATATGAAAGGAAGTATAATTATAGATTTTAAAGTCCCCTTTTGAATCAGTAATGACTTCTAAGTCAGAAAACCGATCGATCATCTCTTGCGCTGACCCTTCCGGTTCTTGTAGTTGTTCTGATTGGTCCTGTTCTGACCATTTGTTTGTTTGTTCTTCCCGTTGCTGTTGCCCCTGTGAAAACCCTGCTGGTGGGTTCCATTAGTACAGTTGTTAACTACATCTTCGTCAAATTCATCCCTAATGTCATTATCTGCTCGTGAGGTATTAGAGTTAAGAGGTTTACTGGTGTTACTACGTAGCCTCTCGCTACGACGAAGAGGCAAGGGCTGTGAATTCCCTTGAGACTCTTGAAATACCTCATCTTGGTTGCTGGGATCTTGATGGTTATCAGGTAGGTTTATTGTATTCAAACCAGTAGTAACTGTTTTATTAGCCAACAATGGTGGTCGAGGGTAGGCTTTATGAAGGCAGTATTCAGTGATGTCTCTACTAATTTTCCTTCCTTTGTTACCAGTGAGTTTTTTAATAGTTGCATCAATACTGCTAAAAATTCGTAAAAATTCATATTTGTACCTAAAAAACTCAGGATCCCCTTTAATAGTTTGCTCTAAATTCGCAAGGTCAATCATAGTCACATCAACCTCTTTTTGATATTGTACAATCATAATGTTCATGTAATCAAAACCTTGTTGATCAAATAAGGTTAATAGTTCATTATGAAATTCTGAGCCTTCAACAAGACCCACTGGAAAACGCCATTGGCGTAGCCCTTTAGGGACCAGTTTTTTTGCAAGACATTCTTTCAAATAAGAAATTTCAAGTTGTAGTTTCCTACACTTGAAAAGCTTAGAGTCAAAGGTATTAATTAATGAAGTTAAGTCACTTGTGTTTTCTAGTTCATTATCGGAGCTTACTTCAGTAACTTCATCTTTAAAAAAGTCAGTATAACTGAGAAATTTGGTAATGGAAGGACTTACTGAATCTTTAGCACCAAGGCAATCGTTCCTGTCTCGTTCGCCATTCCGCATCGATGTTCTGTTCATTTGACCAGGTGGAATTTCTAAAGTATCACAACTTCGTGAGGAGCTAGGTAAAGGAACCGGCATTACACCGGAAATGGTAGCACCAGTAAGCGGTAGTGTGCTTGGAATGTTCAATAACGCCGGAGTTGTGTCAGTAGGGCACCTGCCCGACGCTGAATGTTGTGCCTCTCCCAACCTCAGAGGCATAGTGACGCTGTTAGCTTGCAAAGCGTTAACTTTCTGTGTTAACGCTTCCATCCGATCCATTACCATTTGCAATAGGAGGGTTAGATTACCATCGGCGTTCGCCTCGTTCAAAACACCCTCTCTTGCTGACAAGTTGTCGGCAGCATCTTCATTTTGAGAAAACAACGATCCTTGAGAAGCGATGCTCACTCTGCTCAGGGCAAGCAAACAACAAACTGTTACCAACATGCCAAAAGTCACAAACCAAAGAAAAAAGGCAAACCAAGCAGGCAAACGCTCCCATGATCCGTTTAATCTTTAACAATAATGTGAGCAAAGTACAAAACCAAGCTTTCGGTGAGCACAGTGTCCCACCTTCATCAGACAAAATAAACAAGCCAACAGACCTAATTTATATACAAATAGTAAATTAGTTAATTACATACAATTCTAAAACTATCTATTAAGTTAAAGGAAAATCACTTTTATGTAGTGTTAAAACTTGAGACAGCAGAACAAATGGAACTTTTGACCATAGCACACTTATACTTTCATACAACAAAGTGTACTATCACAAACACATATAAATCATCTCTTGTGTGTGGTTACAATATAAACCTTTTTCAAATGTTGAAATATATGATATGAATGTGTGTAATGTGTGATGTACATATTAGGTGTATTGTGTTAAATTAGAATTAAAATTAAAATGCTCCATTTGAATTAGAGCTATACATCACATTTAACAATCTTTCCTTATGTATAAAATATATGTGTGTATATGTGTATATACGCGTGTGCTCTTGTAGGTATAAATAAATATGGGCAGTTGATAGCCAGTTTGATGTAATCGGGAGTTTCAATAGGCAGTGAATGCATATCCATGGCAGTATAATCCCACTGTCACAGTATACTAAAAACTGTTTTGTAAGGAAAAAAGCAATTGCCTAGATTTGCATCAGAGCAAGGCTGTAACACAACTCAATGCTTAAACCATCTAATTATGTTCATGTTTAAAATAAATCTGTGGGTAAACATAAATTCTAAAATCGGCACTCATATGCTTGAAAATACATAGTGGCATGCAGAATGGTGTGATATTGCCAAGCATCAGCTTTTTATTTGTCTAGGCTTCCTCTGAATACTGAGTACATGGCAAACTCAAGTTTTTTTTCTTTTTGAATGGCTGGAGGATTTAGAGATAAGATTTCTGAGCTGATGAGATAATTGCCAAGGGGCTACATTTGAAGCTGCTAGTCATATTGTCATTAAACATATGCTATGCAGTCTTGCTTGTAGTTATTAGGTGTATTAGCTTTGGTGACCACATGCTTCAACACCCCCTCCGCACCACCTTTTCATGTGCTAACCTTAATCCTAACCCAGTACCACACAACCTCAAACTAAACCTGTCACACACAGATGATACCAAACACAGAGACATGCATATGCTAAAGCTCTTGAAAGTAACCATCCTAAACCACAAATGTGTTTTTAATGTATGGAACCCCTTCATGAAGAAACTGAGATGTTGTGACCACACACAAAAGGCCAGTGAAGTCCAAGCCAAAATTACTTTTATTATAAAAACAATACAAAGGTCTCAATCACCTCAGCTATTACAGCCTTTAACAGAGTATAATAAAAGTAATGTTGGCTTGGACTTCACTGGCCTTTTGTGTTTTTAATGTAATTTAAGAACAATTACTCTCAGCAACCTCACAAACACACAACACAGGCAACATCCTTGAAAGGTACATCTAAGGGTCTCAGTGTCTCATTTAAAAAGCCAATAAGACAGGGTGTGGACAGGGTGAGAATGGGGGGCTTGCCTCCTGCAAAAATATAGGTTTTACACATGGTTAGATTTTGTCTAAAATTTATTTATATATATTTTGAGTCTAGATATTTTTTCTGTTTATATTTTGCAGTTTAGATTATCTTACATAGACACACATAGCCTGTGCATTGCTGAATGTTAGAAAACCTAGAGTCATAATGAATGAAAAATGAAAAGTATGTATGGCTATACTGGAATAAAATCTGTAGCTTATATCAAAGAAAATCAGACTGTTGAGGTAATGAGAGGTAACAAGAAGCATTTTAGGAGAACGGAAAAGGTGGAGTAAAATACTTAAAATAGGTCAGTAAAAAGAAAAGTAGGACTGGTAAAAATATAAAAAGGGTAATATAATTAGAAAGAGGAATGTACAGCAACAAGAAACATTGTGATAACCACTAAGGTGCCTGAGAGAAGGGGCGAGAGGTAAGGATCTTGCAGGCGTGCTTTGGAACAATCTAAGATTTTTTGGGACTACATTTATTCTGTTTATGCAAATTCAGAAATCAAATAAGAAACTGTTAAACTATTGCTCTGCAAGCTTTGTTTAATTTACACTTTTAGTTATTCTCTGTTTGTACTATAACATTTTTAATAAACTCTTTAGGACAACTAGAAGGCGCAACACCATACAAACTCAACCAATGCAACCATCATATAAGAACAGAAATTATATCAAAACACATGCAACATAGTCCAAGAGACTGTCCTCTTCTAGTCCAGAAATAATAAAGCTAATTTATTTTCTGTGTACTGTAGTTGGTGAATGAATATGTACCAGTACTTATTCCATTTGTTCAAATAAATCTGATTAGAAGATTGTGCCTTAAATTTTTGAATAAAACTGAACAAAACAGTAACCCAGTTATATGGTAGAGCTTTCCAGTGATTGAACGGTACCAATGAAAAGATAGCAACCACAGATAAAGTCCAAAAATATTCTGTTTTTCTCAGCTGATACTCTGAAGGTCCAGCACCAAACAACCAAAATGTAGGTCATCCTTGTCCAGCCTGCACTGCTTAAGAGTCCATTCCACCCCTTGGGTAATCATTTGCCACTTGTGTTGAATCTTATTACAATCCCACACAAGACGGAATTAGTATGCATTCTGCTTCCCACAGGGCTAATATAGGTCATTATGTCTCAATGCCTGCCTACAAAGCTGAGAAGGAGTTAAGTGTCACTGATGCAACATCTTAGCTGTCACAAACCTAGCCAGTGGTGGCCATGAGCTTTCCTGAAGTGTAAAATAACATTTAGTCCAATCCTTCAGAGTCACAGAGTTGGGGATCATACCTTTCCACTTTCCTAAAAATGCATCAGACAACCAATGCGGGTCATCACACCCCTATTAAATACAGAATTAACAATTTAGGAGGATGTATCTCATGGGGGTGCAATGTAAACTTATTAATATGTTCCACCTGGTTACTTTTCCCTAACATAGACTTCCTAGCTAAATCAACCAGACTAGCTGCGAGATGGAAAAAAATGGAACCAAAGTGCTGTCAGGTGAGGAACACTGATGTTGTTTATCCCCCAATGAGCACATATACCCATTTTGTATATCCCATACATCTCTAAAATATCAAACACTGGCCTTTACCAATTTTTTCTAAATAAAAAGATTGGCCCCATAATGAAACCTGGGCATTTCTCCAAACTTCTACCATCCAGAAGTAAAGATATCCTTTGCTCCATTATCATCGTGGCAATCCATCTGTGGAATCAAAGGCCCATGCTCTCTGTATCCCATACCTTATAGGAAGGAATTTTAGATCCATGGTACTTACTCTTCAGCCCCAACAAAAGCCACTGCCCTTCCTTCGAGATGTAGATCATTGCCTAGGCCTAAAGTAGAACCACCCTTCTCCTGCCATCCCACAACTGTAAATACAAGGGACATCAACGTCCCCAAATGATGTGTGCATGAACAATTTTTATCTGTTAATATCTGTTGGCTTCCTGTCTCAAAAAAGACTGAGATAAGCTTTTGGAAGCCTTTAATCTGTGGGTAAATGTGGTGTGAGTCAGGAGGTGCAGAAAAAGTTATAATTTTGACATAATCTTTATCCTAATAAGTTAAGTTTTACCAAAAAGAAAGGGAGGGTCAGCTTTCTCTATCCATTTACCTTACCCACACTACACTGACCAATGGTTACAAATTATCCTGAACCAGTTTAGCTTGGTGTAGAGACATGGCAATGCCCAAATATTTAACATTAACTAATAGTATCCTCCATGATAAGGTACTGGCATTGTTGCTGAAGTGAAGAGCTTTCTGTATGAGTGGGACAAACTCAGTTTTGGATTTGTTTACTTTAAGCTTAGTATACTCAGATAACATGTCAAACATTGCAAAAGTTTACAAATGGCTGGAGGTGAGGCTGACTGAACTAAATTACCCAGTCATCGGCAAACCAGGTAGTCAGGGCTAGCTGAGATGAACCATATTCAGTCTTGTATTCCTGCAAGTTCATCTGCAGAAGGCAATCTATTAAACTCATTGCCAATTCAAATGGCAGCTGGAATAGTGGGCAACTCTGCCTAGTGCCACTTTTTTAGCATAATGTCTTCCAAAATCACCCCACTGGCACTAATGAGATCAGGAGGTGCAGTGTACAGCACCTGATAATAAGCAATAAACTTCTTGTGGAACCCAAACGTATGCATGGTAGCCCATAGAAATTACCATTTAATGGAGTCAAATGCCATCTGACAGTTAAAGTGCCCTGGCAGAAAAGCTCATTTGCTGATAGATGGCTTGACTGTTAAGCTATATCCTCACTTTGTCTGGCTGACCAAACTTAACAAAAGTCCTTCTGGTTTCCTGGGAAATATTTTGGTAAAAAATGTTAAACTGCTGTCAAGGAGGGAAGTTAGCTATTAGATGACTGGATCCTGGGGATTCCTGTCCAGTTTAGGTAGCATTATCACCGGCTCTAATAATCACCTCATGGAATTCTTTCTATTCAATCATAGAATTATACAATGCCCTGAGTGAAGGACTCAGACATACTTTAATACACTTGTAAAAGCCAATGCCCAGGCCACTAAGACCAGAAGCCTCGCCTCCTGGAAGCCCATACCATCTGCCGAAGAATAGGACTGGCTAACTTCTATGCTGCTTCTTCAGCTAGGAAGCTCTTATGAAGCAAATCCTGTCCTATTTGTACTATCCCACTATTAGCCAATGTATTCTAGTCCACCATATTCTGGTATTCCTTTGCTGAAATGGAAACACTTTCCTCACAATGTGTGAAAACCTTGGCCAAACTATTTCTCAGACATCAGCTGTATCACTCTTTAATCCATTCCTTACATTTTTGTGCTAGTAGTTTGGTGGATGTTACACCTCTAGCCCAGTAGAATAATTTCATTCTTTCTCCTCTCTCAGCTATTTCACCAAACTGACAACTGCTGTATTCTTGCTTGGATATCTAATTAATCACCAAGACTTTGTCCCTGCAGCCACTGAGCTTGTATTGACATTCCATTGTTTTAAGCTTTCTATAAATTTCAGATGATTGATCCTCAGTTTTAGAACCCTTGATGAACTTAAGCTTTCAGGTGTACAGAGCTAGACCTGTCCTATGTTTTACTCTCTTGAGATACCACCATTTCCTTTTACAGCAAGAGGAGGCACTGTAGTCATCAAAGCAATTCATGCAGGATGACCAGCAAATAATAGTGTAGATCCTGCAACCCCTGCTTTCCTCTCAATGGCTTCACAGTCATTAAAATCTAGGCACTTAATAATGATATGCCTGGGTACATTTGAGAACTTTCCATGAGTTTTTATTCTATAGACCATCTTGATTACTTGTCTGTGACTTTTGGCCAACAGCTTCCCAATTTCTTTTCTTATATACCCTATCAGGTTTGCCCCTTCAATTTTTTTCAGGGAGGCCAGTGATTCTCAGGTTGTTGTGCTAGGCTCTATTCTCAAAGTCCTCCATCTTAATGTCCAACCTTTGTGAGCGAATTTGCAAGTCGATCATTTAGTTAGAGTGGGATGCCATAATTGCCCTCTGCTCCCTGAGGTCTTGTTGATGCTGAGTCAAAAAAAGTACTGATGATCTGCAGTTATGAGACATGGTTGGTCAAAGCAGACTTTATTTCCAGCACATCTACCACCATTGCCTGTAACAGCTTAGTTAGGGATTATAATGAGGACCAAATGGCTTTGAGCTCATCCATTATTGCAGTTGAGGAGGCTGCCAAGCTGACTATTCCATGAATTGACAGCCTTGTGCTCTGAGGTAACATCACTTTTATCGGACACACTAAGACAACCAAAATACTTCCAGTGACCAAGGAAGTGGTAAAGATACTACCATGGCACTTTTAATATTAGACCCACATAGTCAAAAGGATTTACAAGCATTACGATGGGAAGCTCAGTGAATCTCAATCTTTTGTCATGTGGGTACCTGTGCATGCCGCCTCTGTCCTGTAACATTTGAAAATGTAATTGGGTTGAGCATTCAACGAAGGCCATCATTTGGAGCACAGCATTTAGATTTCAGAAATTCTGTTGTGTCAATGTTTTTGTTCAGTCAGCCAAATAAATTCATTATATTACACTATAACACATTTATCTGATAACCCAGATTGATAGAGGCATCTATTGAAAGTTTAAATATTATAAAGGAGATCCATAGAACAGTAAGAATTAAAGTATGAGTAGGGGGAATACATATTACTTCTGAATTTGCAGTATCTCTGAATATAATAATAGAACAAAACCTCTTATAGTAGCCTGCCTGTGCCAGAGCTCAAAAACCAAGCAAAAGCTTGAAGGTTTGTTACATTGCTTCTTACTACACATCCATAAAAATCCACAATATAACTATCAAGCACTTTCATCCCTCCACACTTTGGTAAAGGGACTTCATCAGAACAGCCATATTATCTAAATCAATTCCTTTTACACTATCCCCATCCATTAATTAACATTCAATTTGACTTTTAAAGTGACCCATGCAGCCAAATTATACTTTCTATCTTAAAATCACCTAAAATGTACTCTGTCTATAGAATCGCTTTATATTCAAATTACTGTCTACGCGTGGTAAAAAACACACATTTATATAAAAAAATTCACATAATAAAAATTCACCATATGGTGAATATGTAAGAAAGTATGAATATATATAATGTATACATCAGAAATACACAATTTCAAAAATGTTAAAATAAATTACTACAAGGTTTGATTTACAATGCACACTATATACATTTCTATCCATCATTATCCATCCGTATGGGGAGCAAGGGACCCCACCATAAGGAAATTTCTTCCTCTTTGTTGTATACCATTATGGAAGCCTATCAATCACAATTGTAAGGCTTTTTTTTCTTAAGATAGGAAGTAAAGACATATTGTCATTAATGCCCAGGGGCTTACTGCATTCAATCTAATCTGCTATTATAGTTCTGTCAGCTACAACTTTAACTCCCACCATCCACCTCTAAGGTTGTTAGGGACTACTTCCAATGTGCCAAAATTAAATCTAGAGAAATTAGGGCATTCAGTATTATGTTTGAATAAAGCATTATTAGTATCTGCTTTTTGTATAGCATATATATGTTCATAGATTATTTTCTTAAACTGTCTCTCTGTTTTACCCACATAGTAATGCCCACATCCTATGCATATTCCAATATAAACAATCCCTTTGGTGCTACAATTCCCATCTTGCAGTTCAACCTCAAATGGTATCCCCTGTAAAATCAGGGTACTTTCCTTAAGTATAAACTCATACTGCCTACATGCTCCACAGCATGTTGTATCCCTGGTGGGTAAAGTTTTCTTGACTAGATTTTGCTCAAAGCATGATTTTCAGTTCCTACCAGTTTTATAAATAAATTTTGGTTCTCTACCCACATACTTTATAATTTCCATATTACCTTTAAATATTGTCCAATTTTTCACAATTATACTTTTAATATCTTAACTATTTGAAGCATATGGGATCACCACCCCATCTTAAAATTATGTTTTTCTTTTGAAGTGCTATCCTCATTTCTTAAACCTTTCCTACTACCCAACAGAGGCTTGTACTTGTTACTCTATCCAGCTTTCGATTCTTCACTCACATCATCTATCAGTTTTTAGGGTAGCTCCTCTCCAGGAACATTAAACAAATTTTCCCCATTTCATCTTCAAACAATTCTAACTCAGAACACATATGGGCTAGCCTGATCAAATGGACCTTAAAAATGTTCCCTTTTGTATGTCCAGGATGACAACTATGGTAGACAAGGTAATTATTGGAGAATGTCTCCTTCCTATGTATTGTGGTTGTAAATTTCCTTCTCACTATATCCTTTGTTAGGGTGATGTCTAGATAATCAATGACATCATCACAAAAATTCCCTGTAAATTAGAAAAACAGTGAAAGGTTGTTAAGATGATCTAGAAATAACTCATTGTTCTCATTCTTCTCTCTCCAAATAATGAGAATGTCATCCAAAAAATGGAAATACATTATCCACTTCCTAGAAAAATCACAACTTAATGCATGTTTAACTTCCCAGGCATAAAGAACTAAATTCGCAAATATGGGTGCACAGCATACATCACCACTCCATTCAATTGCTTAAAATTAGCCCCTTCAAATGTGAAATAATTGTTATCCAAAATAACTTCTATAACCAAAACAATAAAATTTATCAATGCTTTGTTTAAGTTGGTAAGGCTATGAATAACTTCCTGAAACAAATTTAATCCCTCCTGATGAGGGTTAGATGTAAATAAATCAAAAATATATATTGTAGCAAAACAACACTGTTCACTAAACCATCCTTGGTCAATTTTTGACAACATATCCCAAGAGTCTTTCAATAAATAGTTAATAGGTCCTATAGCATTTTTAACCACCCTATCAATAAACTCCCCCAATGAATAAGTAGGCCCATTTTGTGCCAGAATGATAACTCTAAATGGGGATTTGGACATGCATTTATGGACCTTAGGTATACCAAATGCAACAGGAATTAATATATCAGATTTTAAAAACTCATAGACTTCCTCTGAAATAACTTCTTACAACAATAAATCCTCTAATAGTAATTGAATTTTTCTGTATGCAATAAAGATTTCATTCTTTGAAACTTCATGGTATTTATCAGTAAAATAAAAAATCTCCAGCAAACAGTAAAGTCCATTTTGTTAAACAAAACAGCTCCCCCTCCTTTATCAGGCTTCATCATTTTAATGTCATCATTATTTCGAATCATTTTAATAAGTTCAAACTCATCCTTAGTTGTATTATAATACTTATTTGTCTTATTATTATTGTTATACATTAAAGAATAAATATACGATAAACAAGCTCCTTCAAATGCCAAAACTATTGGATGAAGGGGGTGGTTAAAACATCTTCTTTTCTTTAAACATAACCCTGGACTTATACCCATTTCCGTAGTTTGACCTTTAAAAAAATACATTCAAATTTAATCTCCTAGTAAACAGTTTAAGTTTAGTTATAACATCAACCAACCTAGCTCCATATGAAGGTATGAATTTAAATCCATTCTGTAACAAAGTAAAGTACTTTTTATCCACATCTAAATGCATTTAATTAAAAATTTTGAAACCTCCAAAACAAAGTACTTTACCATCCCTGGTAATATCTATACATTCAGGGGTGTTACCTATATTACTCCCTTGCTGAATTAATTGTTGTTGTTGTACTTTTGTCCTCTCCCTCTTCCTCTCCCTCCTCTCGGGGAACAGGCCTGGGGCAAGAATTTCTGTTGATTCCTGTTTTCTAACCTTTCTGATCTTCTTAATGGTGGGTACTCTCTTTTGCATTTATCCAACTCCCCATCCTGCACATACCCTCTTCTAACTTTATGTCTGCATATCCCATTACTTCAAGGGTCTGTGATCTCTGAACTAGCATACAAAAGAGCAGAGATATGGGGTCAGTTGTCTATGTTATGTGGTACAGAGGGCTTTGCATAAGAAAAAGAAATAAAATGTAAAAACAACATTCATTAATTCACTATTTTTGACAAATTGCTATTTAACTTGTGATGTTTAGGAGATGCAACAACAAATCTTACACTTCTGAAAGGCAGCCAGATGATTGGTTAGGTTTTTTCTTTATTCCAGCTGTCCACTTATAACAAACACTTCAGACAATATTTCTTACTTGTCTTGTAATGCTCTTTGTCAAAATGCATGATTTCCTTTACAAACTCCAACACAAACAACTTCAGTCCATGACATTTTACCTTCTGGCTCTGAGATGTTTTGTCTATAACTCTCATAATAAATTATCATTCCTACTCCTCTTCAGAACTTTGTACTCTGCTCTTTATTGGTTTTATTTTTATTTATTCTACAGTCATGCTCACTCTTATTTATTTACTTATCTATCTATCTATCTATCTATCTATCTATCTATCTATCTATCTATCTATCTATCTACCTATCTATCTCCTTCATGTTTTAAGTCTTCAGCATCCTAAGAAGTGTTTTCTTGTTTTGTTTTGTAGGTTTTTCCTTCCCACCTTCCATCTATACTTCATTTCTGTCAGCCTGTTTATCTCTGCTTAAGTGTTTGTTTTAGTGTTATAGATCTTAATTTCACATATTTTAATTGTTCGTTGTAATATCATTTACCTTTTCTATGTGTATTTTATCTGTGGCTTCCCTGGCAATATTTTATATCTAAAAAAAAGTTCTACTAATAGTGCTAAAAACTGATGCAATCTGAAAAATAAGTACATAAGTAAACAAATAAATAAATAAATAAACAAATAAATAATCAGCTTAAAAAACACTTTCTTCTTTTACTACAGTGAGCACTTTTGTCTAACAAGAGACTACTTAAGACTATGTGAAAACTAGTTCCTTATATACAGTAAGAAAGATGAATCACATGATAAAAAAATCCCATATTAAAATGTCACATGATACAAAAGTCA
Source organism: Protopterus annectens (assembly GCF_019279795.1). Lineage (NCBI taxonomy): Eukaryota > Metazoa > Chordata > Ceratodontiformes > Protopteridae > Protopterus > Protopterus annectens. The sequence continues at coordinate 1,890,268,420 of NC_056737.1, read as the reverse complement.
GATGATAAAAATATCAGATGCAAAATAAATTATGATGATCCCCTACATTCCTGCTGCTGAATCTTGTGCCTGCTTATTCTCAACCAGAACTACAGGGGCGCTGCACTGAACAATACATGAGCATATGCATTTCAGTATATTGACAACCATAATAATGCTTTGTTTGGGCATTCTGTGGTTTATGTGAACTTTGTTGTGTACAAATTCACTGTGATTAATTTTGATCCCTGTCTCAGGGAGATATTTTATTCGGGTCTATATCACTTCAACGAAATGGCAGAAGTTCGAACACCATATGTTCGAACTTCTAACCTTGAAGTGCAAAACCATCGAAGGCTTAGAACAGCAATTTTTTTCCCAGGGAAAACAATCGCTGTTCCAATAAACACACACACAACTCAAGCACACCAAAAAATCAGCAATCCACACAAAATCCTACATCTAACCCTACACTAAACTGTACATACACTACTATCTATCCACTTACCTTAACCCAAACCCTAACCCTAAGGTCCGTCACTATCGCACACTCACCTGACCCGTGCCCTAACGCTAACTCACCTATCCCACCCTAACCCTAAGGTCTGTCACTATCGCACACCCACCTCACCCGCGCCCTAACCCTAACTCACCTAACCCGTGCCCTAACCCTAACGTCTGTACAATCGCACACTTACTTGAACCAGACCCGTAACTTTCCACCACAGTGCTGAAAATAGTGACGCCACAGAAACGGCCCACCAAATTCTTTCCCTGGGAAAGCATTTGGTGTTCTGTGGCTTTGCGATAATCAGTTTTCGAACTTCACAGTTCGAACATATGGTGTTCGAACTGCTGAAGTTATGACAAACTGATAGAAACCCATTTTATTCTGGTGATGACTTTGTTTAGACAGAATGTCATCAGCATGTTATAATTAAATGATTGTAGGCACCTTGGTATTAATGACAAATAAATACTTTAAACTGCATTGAAGAAAACAGTACTGAGGTATAGAAGTATCTAATTATCATGATTTCTTTTGTGTTTGATATTATTATTGATGACATTTGTATTATGTGACTTCTTCTCATATGATAATGTTTTCGGTGGAAACTACAGCAGCCATTGGGAGTCAATATTATAAATGTGAAATGTGCATCTCTTTTGTAACTGCTGCTCTTTTAGGTTAAGACATGTAATGAGAAATCCTGTGAGTTTAGAAGTGTAGTTAATTTTAAATTCTTTTCTGAATATGAACTTGGAAATTTAATGTCTATTCTAATCAAATGCCTAAGCGTTTGAAGAAGGTGGTGATTTTGATTTTATAACTGTATTGTTTGCTTGGCAAAGTTGCTTTGCCTGTTTATGGCAGTGGAAAGGGTTTTCCATGAATACCATGCCTTGTCCCCAAGTTGTAGAAGAGTTTTAAGATCAAAGGTTAACAAGTTACTATTTTTTTGTTATTTATAGTCTTTGGGTTAGTGGGAAGCAGGAGTTTTGCAGGTCAGTCAGTTTAGTGAAATGCATTAACCTGCCAGCTCCAGTTGTCATTCAGACATATGAAAAATAGAAACAGGCCAAGTACATAGTCATAGGGAACACTCAGAGGGACTAAAACTGTAGTTAAACAAACTTGATTACCATCAGTAAGATAGACGGCAGAAATTATGTTTGCCCAGTACCAAAGACCTTGTTTTAAAGATGGGTGTTGTATGACCTCTTAAAGCAGAGGAACTCAGAAAAAGCTGGTGAGGCGGTGTATTCCACTGGGAAGAGGATGGAAGGGCAAATGAATGATGCCCTGTTAATGTTTCCTTCTGAAACCTGAGGACAACCTTCAGTCCCTTATCAGCTGAGCAGAGCACACAAAAGAGTTTATATGGAACTAGGAGCTCCTAAGGATAAGTAAGATCTAGAATGTATAGGGTTCAGTATGACAACCCCGAGATCTTCTAATAGATCAGCCAGAAGACTGTCAACCAATGCAGATGCTAATTTCTAATTGCATAGTATCGGTAAGCAGGCTGGCAGCAGATCTCTGCAACAACAACTGATTAATCTGAAGTCCATATGCACTAGAGCTATTTAAGGCTACTTTATCAGCCCAGCTGAGATAACATTAATGCATAGTCACCTGTCTCCACATCGTTTGGTACTAAATGATATTCCTCAAATTAAAACACAAAATTCTGAATAGAGCTTACAGGTGAAGTGCCAAAAAGTCATTGAGAATCTCTGAGTCTTTTTACTTTAGAGTGTTTCTCCAGCTTGTTGGAACTACTCACAATAACAGGGTATAGGCAACACCATTGACATAGAAGGATAAAGCCCTGTCTACAATCCAGGTGAAGTGAGTTAATTTAGTGGCTCTGTTGCCTAACATTGCCTGCTCACCTTTGCCTGGGTGTGGGTGTGTGTGTGTGTGTGTGTGTGTGTGTGTGTGTGTGTGTGTGTGTGTGTGTGTGTGTGTGTGTGTGTGTTGTGTGTGTATGGCAGTGATGTACAGAAAGGTGGCAGGATGCTCTGTAGAATGATGGACACCAGGACTCAGAAGAATAGTTACCTGGCAAGGTAAGTGGGAAGACCTGACAGAGCATTTCCATCCAAGGGACTTGGGAAGGGGTGCAACACCTCATGGCAAGGCTGATATAGGAAAGAATGTCAACATATAGCATAGTCCGTAGGGACTCTTTAGCCTGCTTTCCTAGAGTGGTTCAACCACATGTACCAGTAAGGAAGAACTGGCCACCCTGTCTTGGGGGAGTATAATCTGGCTTTCCTTGAGAACATCAGGAAATGGGGAGAGAAGAAGCCTGCAGCACACCATTACAGGATCAAGACATAGTTGCATTATATCCTTGCAAAAAAAAAAAAAAAAGGCAAAAGAGGATGTAGGCTGAAAATGGTGGGGAACAAAGTAACATGATTATCCCTTGCATATTTAAGTTGTTAAGTTTATAATGGGTTCCACAAAATACTCAACTTATGATAAAACAGTCATTTACTACAACAAGAAGAAATCCTATAAATTGGTATCATCAGCATTATTGATCCCTAATACATCTCATCATATGATATTACCCATGATATTACACAATGGTAGGATGTATTGTGCAAACAAGAGTGAATATACAATGGATTCCTGGAGATCCTACATTTCAAAAATCAACTCAGCAAGAAATATTAAGTGGGTATAAAGTGGATCCCTGGAGATCCAGCATTTCAAAAATCAACTCTAAGAAATATTTTTCACAAATCACCATCTGGGAATATTTCAAAAGACAGAAGTTAAAATAGGTCAGGATTAAAAGAAACCCATACAGAGATACTAAGTAAACCATAAAGATGACATTGTCCATTAGAATAAATACTACCAAGAGATAAAATTAAGACATTGACTGAATAATTACACTGACTGATCATGTCAGATTTAATAGGAATCTGGTTGTGCTCTGATATACCTAGATGCAGACTGATATGAGAAAGGCAAAGCATGAGATTTAAAAAAATTATCTTCCTTTACATAAACAACTACAGATTAAGAAATATGTTGCCATCTGATGAAACTGATAGATTCATCAAGACTTCCTTTAACGTAGATAGAACCTATTTGGGCTCAGCAAGAATCTTATCTCACAGTATAGAAAATATAAATAATTTCATGCATAATTTCACCATCTTCATAAATTCAGGATCAGTGCCACAGCTGTGGATTTTAAGTGTCTCAGACTGAAAATATCACATGTTCACAATGCATAATTCAAAAAACAGACCAGTTTAGCTTCATAAACTATGCAGTAGGGTTAAACATAACCTACTTTGCTTATTTCATTTATTTACCTTTTGTTGATTAGGTTAGCCCATTAAGCCAGAGTTCTCTTTTTCAGGGAGGGCCAAAGTGGAACTTGTACTGATCAGGGGAATGCTGGCCAATGTGCAGGGAAGTTTACTTTACACTTTTTAATAAGTGCTATGGATATTTACCTTTTGCCTGAGCTACTGCCAACTCAGACAGAGAGGACCTCATTTCAATGTCTTTTCCAAAGGATAGCACAATCAGGAGTGCAACGCCCCCTTATACTGCATTGCAGTGTCAGTTATGGAAAATAAATCCAATCACCTTGGGGAAATGGAACATACACAACCTCTTAGCCATTCAGCATGAAATACATTTATGCTACCTGCCTGAGCACAGGGACTGCCTTAATGTACTTTCATAACAACTTAGGTGCATTTCTTTTTAAATTATGATTAGGCAGTGCAGTTCAAGCAGATGTATAAAGGTACTCCATAATTTATAAAATATGCAATAGAATGCAATAAGTTTCTTAAAAATGACCAGCAAGAGAGTGCTTTATTTTAAACAAGGACATAGAAAATTCATAAGACCAGCATATGCAAACTTGACCCCAAAGACTTACCTTAACATTTATTTATGCAGTACTTTTTTAACCAACTTTTTATTTTACATAAAAAACTCTGACAACAAAAATAAGCAAAAACATAGCAAGCAAAATTCTGAAATATGAAAAAGAAGACTTTTCTTATGTTATACAGATATGACAATTTATTTTTAATTCTTCATTATGGTAATGCTTTCTAACTGACACGACAATACATATCTTCATCATTGTTTTCAAGACAATACAAGCTTGAAGTTAAGCTGGATCTGTCAAGAAAAGTAGCATACTTCATATAAATTTTTGTATTTGTGTATGTCTGCAGCTTACCAGAAAAGCAAAGCAGTATTTAAATGAAATAATGTACATGAAGGTACATTTCTTTTATTTTTTGGATTTACCATTTTACCTAACAATTCAGTATATGCATCTTTGCAAAATTTTCATTTTCACACTATATCCAGGATTCAGAAATCTCATCTACTCTGATGTCACATGGGTAACCTAACAGTTCTCAATAGGATGGGAGTGCTATTCTCCATTTCAGAGAAATGATTAAAGGCTGCATGCATCAACAGCTCATTAGCAGTTTTTATCCTACCTCTGAATAAAACTTTGTGAAGTTACAGGCAACGAACTACTGTCCCCCCAGACAATCCATGCAATTCAGTTGTGCAGGTATCGTCAGCAACAGGTACACACAGTCACACACACGCGCGCGCACACACACACACACACACACACACATACACACACACACACACACACACACACACACACACACATGTATGTATACACACACTCTCACACAGAGAAGGCTTTGTAGTTCTCACTTTCAGTAGGCTAACAGCTCTACTCTCCACTATTAAATTAGTATTAAATATGTCATCACTGCCTTTTGATAGCATGCACTTTTTTATCTTAACTTCCCAAATAGCATGTTAGAGCTGTTCTTTGAAGTAGTCCTCTGAAACTATTGGATCCTGAGGAAATGTTTTGCATAACTTCACATGGCAAGTAAGACTGGTATAGTGCTATGGACCAGGGCCTTCTTGACACAGTGGCGCTGACTGTTTTTTTGAATCAGAAGCTTGTACTGTGTTGATCAAATTTGTTTGAAACAAGTTTTCACAATGCAGTATTGGTTTTAGAGTCCCAACTTGTATGTTTCTAGTCTTTGTATTGACATTTATATGTTGATGTTTTCTACTCATTATACCAGATTCCTTTAAAATTATAAAGAGTCACTCTTTTGATAATGATTGCTCCCAAATAAATACGCTGAAATTTCAAACAATAAAGTAATTAAAAATAATCATTTCTCTTCAATCCATATTTACAGATGTTGGACAGACATAAAGCAAAAAGGTGTCTAGCCTCAAATATAAGATTACTTCTATGAATCTACTCTGGATAACATAATGGTTAAGGTGTTTACCTTAAAAACTCAAAGTACAGGGTTTGATTCTGACATGAGGTAATTGACTAGGCTTAAAATGGGTCACAAGAACAGTTAGCCTAGTACTAATTTATGAAGCTATGAAGCTATTTTCCAAATTAATGTGCATTACTAACATGGGCGACCATTGCTCTACACCAATAACCAACTCCTCCCTGGTTAGATCCAACCACAAACTAATCATCTTGGAAATCCAGATCCCACCCACCCACAAAGATAACCACCATGAAAGACTTCTCCCAAGCTTACTTTGGGCTCCTAAAAACAGAGATGGCTAACTTCACGGTACCCATGCAAATGGTCGCATGACGGCCGAATCATACACCAATGCACTGTATGAACACGTACACAAATGCATGGATCTCACCATACCTAATAGAACCAAGATGCTCTTCTCCAAAAAATGGAAGCCAATCTAGTAGTCCCCTTCCATAAACAAACTCTACAAAAGAAGGAAGAAACTGATGCAGAATAAGGTGAAGTCCCAAGACTGGAAAAACTCCCTTATCAGCATCAACAAAATGTTGAGATCCCTCATCAAATACTCTAAAGCTAGTTATGAAAACAGAATTGCAGCAGATAGTAAAGACAACCACAAGGCCTTCTATAGTTATGTAAAGAATCTCCATGGCAATACCCAGATTTGATCTGCGCTACTGCAGAATAGTACCTCCTATACCAAGCCAACAGATATTGCCAATTTATTGGCCAGAAGATTCAGTGCCAACTTTACCCCCCCCCCAAGGAAAAATCACAATACCAGTAGATTTCCAGGCACCCAATATTACTGCTGCACAGGTTAAAACAGCACTGATAAGAAACTCATGTTTTGCCAATGTTTTGCTAATTATTACATGTGTTTTAATATACTCAAGTTTTTTTTATATTGTACATGTAGGTAGTCACAGTTAGTTGTTATAATATTTTAGAACATTGCAACATGATTTTGCTTTCTAATAGATCTGTTCCTTTAAAATATAATTGTCTAATTATTAGGTATCATGTGATGGCTATAAAAGTAAGTGTCTTTGTTGGGAGAGGGTTTTATGGGCTGATGAAGCATTATGTGAAGGCACTTACCTTGGTGCACTAAATAAAGGACTGTTTATTTTATACGTAAGGCTGGATTATTTGGTGTTTCATGGTTGCCTCTTTCGCTACCTCTGTGTTGGACTGATTACATTTACTGTTCTATATTGTGGAGAGGCATTTACTCTGCTGAATGTGCTTTGTTTTATTCTATACCACTTATAATTAATCCTAATGCCAACAAAATTGGCAACATATTGGACAATGCAGTATCCTGTATATTGTTATTTTTGACAGAACATAAATTACTGAGACCAAAATAAGTCATAGAAGTTATTAATTGACATATTTAAAGATTTTACTAGAGGAAAAAATGCAGTGTATCAGGAAATAAAACCAATTACCAGTCATGGACTTCAGCAAACTGAAGGAGAAGAAGAAAAAAAAATGTGCTTTTTGGAATTGTATTTTCCTGGACTACTATTTCTATTTGTTTTAGTTACAAGAAAGAAACATCTGATTTTAAAAATGTAATGTACATTTTCATTTTATTTCAGAATATTGGCACTTTTGTAAAGATATATATATATATATATATATATATATATATATATATATATATATATAAATATATATATATATATATATGTGTGTGTGTGTGTGTATAAGATCTATAAGCACTGCCATGAATGTGTTTCCTCTAGTATAAAAAAATGTGTGCAATTGTATGACCTTTGTCAATAAATGAAAGAGAAGGGAGATGAAAGGAAAATAAATGTATGAAAGTTGTATTTGAAATATAAATAGAAATTTTCTTCAGTTTCTCAGGAAGGAGATAATTGTTTTAAATTATGTCATAAAAGAGTTTGGAGTCCGGAAGCAAAATTCAATGAAAATGTTCTTCAAATAGGCAGCTGGGTCGACCTGGGAAAGTTTGATTTAATAAGCAAATTCACTGGTTTGGGAAGTAGAAGAACTTGTTTTCTTTGTAAAAGAGTAGTGTTTAAATCTGATTTCAACCTCCTTTGTTTTTACAGAAATAGAAACGATGAGATACAATATTTATCTGGAACAGTATCCAGTGAGTTTTTCTATGCTTGGATGACTATAGTAAAGTATCTAGGTATGTTGCTGTGAAAATCTGCAATCCTTTCTTGTATGATGTAGAACTGTAGAATAATTAAGTCTAGTATTTCTTGAAGTTATAGTCAGCCAGTCTGTTTGTCTGGCATAGGGATTTTTCCTTAAATAGCCTGTGTGTACAAATGATTATTCCTTTCTGTTCAATGGATATTATTTACATTTACATGTCTAAGGTGAATTACCACTTTCTTGATTTCTTTATTGCTTAAATACAGTTGTATTTATTCACTTGTAAGATTTCCTAGCTGGTGTACATTTATGCCTTCCTGTTTACCATTTGAGAACGTTATATTGTATAGCACTCAAGGTTGTCAAGCTATCTTACCAACCTCTAATAATAATTTGCTAGATTGCTTGATCCTGCTACAAGTGAGGTGTCATTTTTTTAATTCACATTTGGCTAAGTCAAGAGTTGCATGTAACTGGCATGTCTGGTCCCTAGCCATATATAGAATGGTGACAGAACTATCTTGTCAGGATGAAAGCTGTATAGAATTGTTGAATTTTTCTAAACTTCCCTGAGAAGTGTCATTGTATGTATATTTGTGTGTGTGTGTGTGTGTGTGTGTGTGTGTGTGTGTGTGTGTGTGTGTGTGTGTGTGTGTGTGTGTGTGTGTATGTGTGTGTGTGGGGGGGTTATTTATCCTTTGTTGACCAAGTTAGTCCCAATAGGACAGTGGCCTCCTTTCAGCGGAGACCCAATATGGTATTTTTACTCTAGGGCCAGCCAATGTCCATAAACTTTACTTCCCCATGTAATGGTTGTGTACTGATAGCATCAAATGACATGAGTCATACCTGAAGTAATGTCAAGGTAAGCATGGAACCTGTAGTATAAAAAAAAGTGTAAGAAGGTACAAGTAACTCATATACCATATTGTTAGACATAAATGTACTCAAGCAGAACCTGTGTGTGGTGTCCAGCAATGGCATTACTTGCTTATATGACTGTTATCTACAATATATAGCTATGCATTGCTCAAAATAACCTGCATCAAACCTGTGACTTATCCATGGTACACAAACCAGTTGACAGGACAATTACATTAAAAGTTTCACAAGTAGACCAATAAGCAGGAATGTAATATCACTAATTTGAATGCATGACTTACAATACTAACTGAAATTTATCGTTCCGAAATGAGCATGTACAAAAATATCCCAAATTTTCTTATGTGATATGCATGCATAAAATCAACATTGTGAGAGAGAGAGAGAGAGAGAGAGAGAGAGACTCACTTAGCTATTCAGTTTTTGCATCAGAGATATATGAAAACTTAAGCCAAAACAAAATGAACAAAGAGTATGGTGCAGTCATCATTATTTGCACAGGGTGGGGGGATGACAGTCAGGATGCCAAGTTTGACACCAAAATAGTGAATGTGTGCACAAGTATGAAACAGAGGCATTCATTAAAGTAGAGCATTTCTCAGGGCCAGTAAGAGGAGATGATTACAATCAACAATTTGCATGTGTGTGAGCTGGTATGGACACTTTTTGCGAAGTGTTTGTGTGTGTGTGTGTGTGTGTGTGTGTGTGTGTGTGTGTGTGTGTGTGTGTGTGTGTGTGTATGGACACAGTCACGCTCTATGCTAGCACTACATCCTGGCATATCAGACAGGTGTGAGCCATGTATGCTAGAGTTGTAAGTTCAGTATTGTTGCTCCCAACCATGAGAACTGCTACTGCCAGGAGTTGCATTGCCACTACCCTGGTTCAAAGTGGAGTTGCTACTTGAATGTGAGAGATATCTGCTGAATGAGCTCTCTTCATGACTAAGTCCAGGACCATGACCCCGTGGCCTACCATGTCTGGCTGTGGACACCTCAATCACTGACAGAGTAGTAGAAGTAATGCCACTACAGCAGTAGGATCTAGCACGGCCATGTTGGCTAATACCAGAGGGCTTTGCAGATCTATGGACACATGGATGCTGACCCTCCCTCAGCAGACTTTTCATTACAGACACTACCCAATCCAGTCTGTCTCTAATCCTATCCAATGAGTCACCCAGATGGTTAAGGCAGTCATGCATGTCAGAATGGACCACATTTAGGACTCCCACTGTCTCTTCCAAGGCCCTGTTGGCACAATCCTGTGTTTCCATGATGGCCCTATAGATATGTCTGATGAAGGGTCTACTTCAGAAGACTATCAAACCAAAAGACTGAATCCCAAAAGAGTGATATTTCAAAATACTGAACACCCCCCTGCACCCTTCATGTGGTGGGCTGTGCCCCCCACACCCCCTGATAACTATATATACCAACTCCAATATTGCATAACAGTGGAGAAGGGGCAAGTTCCATCATTCAGTATTTTGAAATTTCAGTCTTTTGGGATTCATTATTTTGGTTTTTCAGTCTTCTGAAGTAGACCCCTGATGGAACGTAATGACACAACAGCATCAGGAGGAGGGCGGAGAGTAGGTCACCTCCAATCACCTCTAGCAACCCTCCTGTGTGGTACTATGTCCTCACAATGGCTATGGGCAGACTCAACCAGCTGTACAACCAGAGTGATCATAATACCCCAATCAACTTTGTCACCCTCAACCTGTCTTACAATTGAGGGGTCAGGGAATGGTTACATGTAGGCATGCTGACTGTGTTCGAAATAAGACCAGGAGATGTGTGAGCCACAACCTCAATGTCAAACTGAACCTCTGTAACCCCTGACTGTGTCTCTATATCACCACCATCATCAGTAAAGCCTACCAATACTCTGATGTAGGTGGTATGAGTTCTACACTGCCAGTGTCAGGATCACTTTTGATAATAAGCAACAAACAAAATAATGAGAGCAACAGTGACAAAAAGTGCTCCAAACTGTGTTCTAAACACCCATGTTAAACAATTTCATATGCAAAAGGAATACAATACTGTCTCCTCAGACTTACATCTAACTGTTATTGCAAAGCAGAGAAACATTGTGCTTACCATGTGCAGGGGGTCTTTCAGATGTTAATTCTGATGTCTCTGGAAAAAGATTAAGGCAGTGGAAAGAAGGCTAATAAGCATCATAATGCAAATGACACAAGGACAAGAGAATAATGCTAGGCCTATCATTCCCTTAAGAAATATCTCAGAACCAATCTGACTGACCCCACCAACAATCTCTGTTGGACTGTACCTCTTCTAAGCAAAATGTCTCAATGTGTGCAGATATATGAGAAATACACAAATATTAGCACATAAAGATGTGTAGAATGGCAGTAAATGTCTTATACATAGCATACCTGGAAGTTGTTCTTGGGAGACACTTGTGCTGTTGTCCGCATTAGCACCAACATCAAGAAGTCTGTGTGAACGCTCTGCTGAGCTGTTGGGATCTCTGACAGTAGACAGGAACTCCTCAATTTCAATGAGTGGTGGTTTAATAGCAGGACCACTCCCATAGCCATCTGTTCACATGTAACTGCAGCTTCCCTCTTGCAGACCACTGTAATAATATCAGTTGCATGGTGCAACATCTGATTATATTGTCTGGAACAGCCGCCCACTGCTTTTATGTCAGTTATCACCTGCTGCCATATGCTCTTTCTGGTAGACATATCACCTCTACATCTGTCAAACAGGAAGGATTCATGCTGCTATAAGGCTTGAATAATGACTTGATTATCTGCATCACTGAATGGTGGCTTGTGTGGAACAGATGGTCTGGGTGCCATAATCCTGTGTGACATGCAACAGAAAAAGACAAAATAAATGTGTAACACATAGAGAAATTATTCTCCTCAACTAAAATCTGTGCACCCATCATCAACACAAAATAACTGAACATATAGTATTCATTTAGGACAACACTTGAGTTAAGGGACCCCCCTACAAAAAAAAATCTTGTAATACATTAACATTGCATCCATTCTGTTAACATTTCTATAATGAGAACAGCAGTTGTGTAACTGTCTACTAGATGGCAATATTATCAATAAATAGGCAAGAATTCAAAGTAGAAATGCCAATCAATAATCACTGATTTCTCCACTATTGTGGAGACCTCCCCAGGACATCTGAGAAACCTAACACCTCTGTTAGCTGTACATGTACAACCCCTAAAAGTGATAATAAACACAATACACTTGTCTGCAGTAAACTGTGAAATTCCAAGAGGAAATGGTAACACAATATTGTGATGTAACCATACCATTTATTAAAAATTGTAAAAGCAGAGGAAGAACTGACATACCTACACTATGATATCAGTGAATGAAAAAAATTCATACAACTTAAAACAGCTTTTCTGTTGCATATTGAAACACATTCCAAATATGAAAATGTAAACCGTTTACAAAGAGGACAAACATGCTTTAGAAAACATGTTGCAATTTGTAGAAAATTCTTGTCCAAGTAAATATCAGTAATGGTCTATCTGTATCAAAACAGTCTCCCCTCCTTCAAGGTCCCTAGCTACACAATTACCTTTACATATTTTAGATTCAGACCTCTGAGCACTGCAAAGTTGCAAATGAGGTGTTAAATCATTAGCATTTCTTAATACCAAAATTTTCACTTGATGTGCAGGAGGCAAACATTGTAAAATGAGCTAAAGGATTGCATGCACATGCTCTAGAGCTGGAGGGAGGAGCAATGACAACTGCTAGCTGCTAACGGTTTGCAAGTGTTAATGATTACTCTAAGCACACCAACAAGCAATACTCAAGAGACTCTTCTCTCTGCAGTGGTTGTGTTATGGAGAATATACTTAAAAAAAGTGTGGAAGCACTTTGAGAAAGCTATGAGAACAACCTTAATAACACTGATATTCTTTTAATAATAACACACTATCCACCCTCTGATTAAAAATTGGTCTTCAGTGGTAATCAGCTATATTACACACTAAAACAAAGATGCAAACAAATGCATGTAGCATTGCATTTCTTTTAGTTAAACTGACAGAAGGTGGAAATACTCTGAAAATAAAGAGAAGAAAGAGCTGCAGTGTTGTCCACCTTACCTTAATATAGTGTGGGCTGTTATTATCAGCAATTAAGGAATGACCCAAAGAAATCTGTTATGTTAGACAAAAACATTTTTACTGCCATCTTCAAGAGAAACATCAAAACAAACCTCAGAAATTCTGGGCAGGAATAAACAAACTTCTTCACCCAGGTCAAACCACCACTCCAACCCTTTCATCTTCTAACCATAAAACCCTGGAGGATGTTGCCAGCACATTTAATAGTTTCTTCATAGAGACTATCCAGTCCCTAGCTAGTTAGATAACTCCTAGTTGCTCTAACTCAACTGCCGCTATACCCAGTATCCAACTCTCCTTTAGCTTTCAACCAGTACCTATATCACTTATCCGTGCCCTAATTAAGAAATTAAAGCCAACCACCCTATCTGCTGATCTCCTCCCTGCAGAGTACCTACAAAAAGCTGCAGATGCCATAGCATACCCCATTTCCATCTTAATCAATAGAACCATATCTGAAGCTACCATCTCCTCCATATGGAAAATATCCCATGTTATACCACTCCATAAAGGAGGTAGCTCCATTGAACTGTCAAACATCAAACCCATAGCTATTCTGTCACCACTGGCTAAAATTATGGAGAAGTGCATCCATAAACAACTCCTGCACTATATTATCCAAAACAATCTGTTGGCTAGCTCTCAGCATGGCTTTAGGCCATTCCATAGTACTACCTCAGCCCTCCTCTCCTTCTCTGATGTCATAAATCATAACTGAAATAATAGCAAACTAATCTCAGTCCTCTTTCGTGATCTCTCCAAGGCTTTCAATATGGTTAACCATCAAAAACTCATACATACTTTGAAGGCCTTCTCCTTAGATAACCACACTCTCCAATGGTTTCAATTCTACCTCTTTGGTAGACAACAGGCTGTCCTATGGCAGGGCAAACTATCCTCCCTTCTACCCATTACCCTAGGAGTTCCCCAGGGCTCTATACTAGGACCCCTTCTTTTCTCTATCTTTATTAATGATCTCCACTCTGCCATCCCAGATGAAACCTGCATTCAATGTGCAGATGACTCCACTTTAATCTGCTCAGCCACCTCCCAGACAAAACTAATGACATTGTCCCAGAATATGTTTAACATTGTTGAACATTGGCTCTCTAATCATCATCTGATCTTAAACCCTAACAAAACAAAGCTGCTACTCCCCCCCCCCACTCGTAGGTCCTCATCACTATTCTTTACCATTAAATTTAATAATGGCATCATTATCTCCCCAGAAGCCCAAAACTAAACTCTTAGGTGTTATAGTAGATAATAACCTTAATTTTGATATGCATGTCAACCAAACTATCAAAACCATTAATAAAAAAACTTGGCTTCCTTTATAAGATTAAATCTTTTCTTAATCCACTTGCTAGAACTGCTATTGGCCATTCCCATCTACTCTCTACCCATTTCTATGCCTCCCCTTTATTCACCAGTCTGAACAAATCTGACCTTAGCAAGCTCTCTAGCTGTTATAACCACATTGTTAGATTTGCCACAGGCATGGCATTTAGGACACACCACCGTCATAACCTAAATTGTCTAGGGTGGCTTGAATTACCTAGCTTACTTCAATACAACCAGCTTATAGTGGCATATAAAGTACTCAACCAACCTGAAAATACACCTACACTTAAAAACATCATTAGCCCCTACAGTAACCTCAGGCCACTTCACTCATCTAGCAAACTGCTGGTTCAAACAATCAAAACCAATAACTCAGTTGGGGACTCCCTGTTTGCCAACTCTGTCGGCAAAACTTGGAACTCCCTTCCTGCCGAACTTACTCTAGTATCCTCACTAACTCAATTAAAAAAAAGTCTCAGACAACATTTTAAAACACACTGGTCATATCCTTCTTCTAATCCTGACAAGCTCCTTTCTGTAATTGTGTGCCAAGCAGTACTTCACACTACATACAAGCTGTGACATAATTGTTAGTTTAGATACTTATATAAGTTTAGTAATGATCGAATGTATAACTTGCTTGACTGAACAGAGTCTGTAAACTGTTTGCAACATGTATTGATATTATGATTTTTCCTGTTTTATTTTTTCTCCCTTGGCCTCTGCTGAAAATGGACATGTATCCAGTCAGATTATCCCGGTCAACAAATGTAAAATAAATAAAATAAAATAAATACGTTATCAATATCGCATTCATCTAGACATGTTCAAGCAAATGAGAAAGTAAAATTTTCTGATCTTTCTTCTGGTGGACATAATAGCAAAGAGGGTTAAGAAAAAAAAATAAGTGTTTGTTGTTACTGCACTGAATTGAGGGTTCAAATCCAAGTTGTGTGCTGTTTGTGAGAATGAATACATATGATCAGCTAGTAAGACGGAGAAAGGAATTAAATCTTCCAATCCCATATTTTCATTATTATCACAGACTGGCTGTTAGTATTTACATTTTTAAGTGTTTTTTTTTATTTCTTTCATCTTTGAACACATTTTGGCAAAGCACACTTTGGACTGTCAGCATTATGTGGCAGTAAACAACAGTCTACTGCCCAAGGTGCAAACTGAGAAATTGAATTTGGAATGCCATCATTAGAGCATTTTAGCGGAGGTAGGTGTGCACTTTGATAACCACTCTGAACAGCAGTAAGTGAATAAATTCAAAACATCACCTAAGTATCACTGTAGCACATAATGTAAAGGCAATGACTTTAAAAAATGTAACAGATGATGCAGGGCTTGAATCCAGCATGCAGATTTCTTTTAACTAAATATAGAATAAATAAAGAATAGTAATATGTTATATATGAAATGCATATGCTAACATATATGAAAAATGTTCCACACCTTGCAAGCAGGTCATGTTACTCGAGGTTGCAGAGGTAGCGTTGTTCTATAGTCGCCTGTTGTCTTTATAATAATAGTAGTAGCAAAGGGTGTTGTATCATATGACAGCTTGTAAAGTATTAGAACAGAAAAGGATTAACATAAGTACTGTGGACAGATCTGTCACATATGCTGAATAAACTTGCAGAATTATAATTCATCGCCGTAAGAAATACTTCTTAATGGCATACTTTGTATCCTGACTAGTTGTACGCACTCTGCCAAACATGACCTCCTATTGTCTTTATGTCCCCTTTCTGAGCCATTGATACTGTATGATATGCTGATGTTTAGTTCACATGCTGCTTGTAATGTCTGCAGCAAATGTGAAAATGCTGCATGTGTCTTGCTAATGGTGCAACTGTTAATGAATGGAAATACAAGTCATGTTTGTCCTTGTTTTGTGTTGTTTTTAACACACACAAACACACACACACACACACACACACACACACACACACACACATATATATATATATATATATATATATAGTTTTTTTTTTTTTTTGACTTTTCAATTTGCATGCTGCTTGGCAGAGCAAAAGCAGGGCTCACAGCTGAAGGAAAAAGTGAAAAAAATTATTTCTATAATCTTCAGTAGCAGAAACACTCCTGTCACCTTTGCATGGTATTTGTATTGAGTGAGTGAAGTACACTGGTGTCTACCTCTCTCTATAGCACCAACTGTAAATGCAGTGACTTTAGACCCATAACAGAGTTCCTCTGGGATTCAAATCCATCCTGTGTGAATGGAATGCTGAAATTGTTACTCCGCATTTAAGTTTTACTTTTATCACAAATTCATATGCTACTTTTTTTCTGTTTCTTGTCTTCTTCTCTTGTTTGTTTCTGATCAGCATGCAATCAACCTTATTTGCAAAATGAAAAAAGTGCAAAAAAGTTATTTGGGGAGCCTTCTCTGGCACAAAGAGGCTTAATGATGATGCACAGATATCAGCACTCTGGACAGTACTGAGTGGAGAACATCCACCAACTATGTGATTGTTGCTGTGGCACAAGGTATAGGTGTAATGACCTTATAGACAGAACATAGGTGATCCAAGGTTCAAATCCAGATAATGCTTGTTTTTTACAAAGGGTCTCAGAATGTCATTTCTCACAACAGTTTGATTAGGAAGGTAACATTCCTTAAAAATGGCAATCATAAGTAGGTTGATTGCAAGAAATTTATCAGTAATGATTGGATACCTGTACTTTTCTAGGTAGCATATGTCATTAATGACTTACTTATGAAACCTAGTTGACTGTGTCTGTAATTGTTTAAGCGTGACAATTACAATAATTAATTAAAATGCACTTACATAGCTATGATGCACACAATGATTTGTATAAAATCTTCTTGACTCTTTACATACCCCAACTATGTGTTTAGGACAGTATGTCTTGTAAAGTATGTATGTATCATACCCCAACCTGTATCACTTAGCTCATGAAAGTATACCCTTCTGAAATTTACAAACAATAATACTGCGTCTTACATGGGAACGCAGTTTCCAGGACTTTTTAAAGTCACTTCTTAAAATAAAACACACGCAGGCTATCTGAAATATATTTCCATTCATACTTAATGTAGTATATGTGTAATGACAAAAGTTTGAAAGGAATGTCTCCTTTAGCACTGAATAATAATAACCTGGCTCGAAATGCATGCATCCTTTATTCTATAGGTTTAACTTTTTACAGTGTGCAAGTCTCAACAAATTATGTCCCAAGTCACCCTATTTAACCTTCTAAAGACCAAAGCATACAAGCCAAGCCATTAAGCATGCCAGTGTTCACCATAGGAAAAAGTTAATAGGTTGAGCATCACACATAGCACATCTCACTACAATGTTTCACACCTTAATTGCAGTTTTATGAAATCCAAAGCAGAAAAAACGATTAAACCAAGAAGCAACAGCTCACGGCCAGAGCAAACACCAGAACCTGGAAGCAAATGTTCTTCAAACAAAAATCTTTTATTCGCATGTTCGTTATCCACAGAAAACAGACAGCTCACAGATAAAGACACTGATGCAGTCAAGCGCTTTCGCCCGGGCTCTCCCAGGCTTTTTCAAGTTTTATGAAATCCCTGCCTCTTTGTCTGGCAGTAGATCTCTCTGCTTTCCATATCACAAATGCAGTTGGCATGGTTGTGCATCTCTGCACACTGGCTATTAAATGCAAAATCAGAATTTGGTGCCAATACAGACATAGATTTGTTGATTGACATCTGCAGACATGGCTGGGGAGGGAGCTGATGGTGCTAAGGTTAGAGAAGAGAGGTGAAGTGTTGAGGAGTCTGGGATTTTTGTGGCTCTCTTCATGAAGCACAATAACTGTAGGCTGCTGCAAGGGGACTATACTGAGTCTTAGTATAAGACTGAGGCTTGGACTAGCTTAGCCAAGGCTGGCATCCTACACACTGGGAGCAATGTCATCACCACTATATTGACCAGAAATGGTTCGAGAAGGATGTCATTAGCCAACTGCTGACACCCTCAGATGTGCAAGTATACCGACTCATCATTCAGTTATATAGAATGTAGTAGACAGCCACGACTGTCATTCATTATGTTTTCATGTATCCTCTTTCCAATTGTACAGCTGCTGGAGACATTATAGAAAATAGGGAGATACGTCAACAGAGGTCAAATCACCTCAGAGAGGCATGGGATACGTATGCATCAAGTCTTACTGTAAGCTTAATAACTATTGTAATTATATGCAATATGGCAATACTGAAATAAATAGTTGTATTTATGATTTCATAGTAGTGCAATTGATAAATGGTACAACAGAGTAAGACCTTCCCATCACTCCTAATTTGATAAATGGATAATCATAAATGTGTAGATATGTATTGAAATAACAAGGTCATGTGACATGCCATGGATCTCCATTTTGTCTCACCCTACCCCTTCTCTCTCTTTATTATTATCTTTTTTAATATTTTCTATGACTTAAAATTATTATGCTGTAAACACTTCTGCTTAAAAATGATGTTCACCACAGAGAGTTAGACCAGCCACTGCAGACTGGCCTGCCATCCCTCCACAGGTTGTAAAACCAGCACCCAGCACTTCAGGGTCACAACTTGTTGGCACTGCCTCCATAACCCTTTCTCTACCTGCTCCATCGTTATCAGGTAGTAGCTCTGCTCTAGCTGCTGGGGCACTGGTACCCTCCAGGACTAGTAGTAGTTGAGGCAATGATTTTGTCACCTGGTAAGAGCTGACATGGCTTGTGGAGGATATCATGGAAAGGGACCTCATTGCCTAAAGTGGCCATGTAGCAAATGTGCTTTGTTATATTACAAAGACAATGCCATGTCAATCAGTGACATAGGGAACGGAGTTAGGAGACAGTTTATGACAGTTCTGGGGATGAGGACTAGATTTTCACTGTTTTCAGGCTTGACATGGGTGCACCTCCAATCTCCCTATCAAACCCCAGTCATGGTGTAGCCCTACCTTTTGTGTCCATCACCATCCCTGCCTGTCTTGTATATCCTGCATGCCTGCATGTGCTTCCTCCCTACCCTACTCACCTGACCATCACATTCCTAACCCCCCACATTCCTCTTTCTTTGAAAGTATAAAAAAAATGGGCACCAGCCCCCCCCCCCCCAAATAAAGACCAATACATAGCTCTCCACTTCACCTATGTGTCTTCTTGACATACTTGATTTGGTACAATTTGTTGTACCACATTATTCTGTTGTTGTCACTTACCTTTGGTGTGGAAACAGTCCAAATTCACTGAATTCTGTCTGCAGTTCTATATTTTTGTTGTGAAGAAGTGGATAGCTAAGGTTCTCTCCCACCACCTTCCTGCAAATTGCTTATTCTTTTCCCTGAGTCCACCCCTCTGTTTGTCCCCCATTTTCAACACTTTCCTATCAGCCCCTTTTTCACACTTTTAATGTAGTCAAAAACTAGAATCACACACAATAATCTCTCACCCATTCAGGCAACAAGCACCTTTCAGTGCTCATTATTTCTATAGCAGTTATGGGTTTTAAGGGCTCAGGTCGCTTGCCCAAAGCCCAACCTTCCTCAGAGGGTGCACCACACACTCTCGCATGCACACACTCCCAACTAGGTCCAGTTTAGTGTATCCAGTCCACATACTGCATGTCTGTGGAATGTGGGAGGAAACCAGAGCACCTGGAGGAAACCCACACAAATGCAGGGAGGATGTGCAGACTCTGCACAGAAGGCATCCTACTCAAGCATTGCACCAGAAAACCTTTAGCTGTGAGGTGACAATGCTAACCGCTACACCACTGCGCAATCCACACACAACACACATGGCCAGAAATGGACCATGAAATAGCCTTCACTTTTTGTACTCAACATTTGAACAGTAATTGGCAGCATGCACCAATGATCAGGGATGGTGAATAGATTCATAGGTTCATAGGTGTGTACTAGGCTAATGGCCCTGGAGCCTTTACAAGCCTAGCCCATAGAAGTGCCCTAGCATCGTGCTGCCTGACATTAGTTCCCAGTGCCTCTATCAAGAAGAGCCACTGGAGTGATCACTGGGGTAATCTTTCTATTTCCCGTCCACTCATCAAGATTTCTCTTGAAGAGGGCCAGTGAGATGCTCTGCTTAACATGTATGGGAAGTCTATTCCACAGCATGGGCAGTCTCTAGGTTATGAACCTGTCCCTCCAGCATGTTCTGCTGATTGTGGTAATGAGGTTGAGGTCTTGGGAGCATGTGGTGTGGAGGGATTGGGATTTCTTTAGATGTAGCATTTCTAATAGAGCTGGGTCAGACATGGCTTTGTAAGTCAAGAAGAGATCACCTCTTAATAGATGATATGAGACAGAGAATAGCTGGAGTTTTTTTAGTCTGTCCCTGTACAATGTGTGTTTAAGGCCTAGGATCCTCTTTGTGAGGTACTTTTGTGGCCCTTCCTGCTGTTGCATGTGTCTAGTGAGGTACATGCCAAATGGGGCATTATACTCGATGACTGGCCTAATGAGGGAAGAGTAGAGAGAGGTGATGGCTTCTTTCTTTCTGGATGCAAAACCCTTGGTAATGACATGTGCCACATAGAAGGACTTTCTGACAACAGTGGCAATGTAGTGTTCGAAGGAGAGGTAACTGTTAACCTGTGTCCCCAGATCTCTTATAACACCTTCCGTATTCAGTGGGCTCCCATTGATGTGGTAATTAGTGGGAACTGAGTGTTTCCCAAATGGGATGATGATGCATTTTTTGGCATTAAGGTTAAGGCCATGGTTTCGACACCGGTCATTGGTCTCAGTGAGGCCTTTCTGTAGGATGTCTACATAACCTTGGGGAGTTAATAATGGCTCCCAGCTTGCAGTCATCTGCGAACTTGGTCAGCCAGAGTCCCTCTGTGTAGGCCTGGACTTCTGAGAAGTAGATGACAAACAAGAGAGGACCCAGGACCAATCCCTGTGGGACTCCACTCGTGACTGGTCGGCAGCCTGACTTGGAGTCTGCTACTTTCACACTGTGGGTTCTATCTGTGAGCCAATTTGCAACCCACCTAGTGATATATGGGTTAATGCCTAGTTTGGTGAGTTTATCAATAATTCCTGAGTGCAGAATGGTATCAAAGACCTTGTCCAGATCGAGGTAGGCTGTATGAACTGCCTTTGTCCACATTCAGGCTCTAGTGACTGACTCAAAGAAGTCAACCAGGTTGAGCAGGCATGATCTACCTTTCACAAAACCAAATTGCGTGGGATCTAGATTTTGGAGATTCCCTATATCCTTGTTAATTAGGTCCATGATGATGCTCTCCATAGCCTTACATATCAGACTCGTCAGGCTAATGGGGCAATAATTCCCAGGGTCTGTATTTGCTCCTCCTTTATGGAGAGTGATGTCTGTAGCAGTGCACCATTTGGTAGGGGCAAAGCCTGAGGTGAGGCTGTGATTGAACAGACACACAGATGTGGTGCCAGTTCACTTTATTGTTCATGTAGAACACAATCAGGGATATTGTCAGGTCCCATGAAAGCTGTATTCTTGGCCATGGACAATGCAGCTTTAACCTGTGCTGCAGTAATGCTGGGTTTTTGGCATTCCTCTGGTATTGTGATTGGTCTTTTAGGGGGCGAGAGGGGTAAAGTTGGCACTGAACCTGTCAGCCAATATGTCGGCAATATTTGTTGGCTCAGTATAGGAGGTACTATTGTGCAGTAACTCAGAGCAAACCTGGGTATTGCATTGGAGATTATTGATATAACTATAGAATGCTTTGTGGTTGCTTTTAGTGTCTGACACAATTCTGCCGTCATAGCTAGCTTTAGAGGTTTTGATGAGGGATCTCAACGTTTTGTCTAGGCTAATAAGGGAGTTTTTCCAGTCTTGGGGCTTCACCTTTTTCTGCAACAGTTTCTTCCTTCTATTGTAGAGTTTATTAATGGCAGGGGACTACCAGATTGGCATCCTTTTTTTGGAGGAGAGTGTCTTGGTTCTTTTGGGTATGGATTGTTTCATGCAGTTATATACATGTTCGTACAGTGCATTGGTGTATAATTTGGCAGTCATGCATCTATTTTCCATTGACATGGGTGCTGTGAAGTTAGCCACCTCTGTTTTTAGGAGGTCAAAGTCACCTTTGGAGAAGTTTTTTATGGTGATTACCTTTGTGGGAGGTGTGGGTGAGATGTGGACTTCCATGGTGATTAGTTTGTGGTCGGATCTAACCAGGGAGGAATTGACTACTGGAGTAGAGCAATGGTTGCCGATGCTAGTAATAACCAGGTCAAGGATGTTGCTTCCTCTAGTGGGGGTATGAATGAGCTGGTCTAAGGCATTGGAATTGATGAATTCCAGGAAGCATTTGGCCAGTGTATTGGTGCATGAGTAGTTTTCCCAGTTGATTGAGGGGTAGTTGAAGTCACCTAGTATGAGAGCATTGGGTTGGACCCTAATAGTTTCCAGGGTGCTTAGAAATGTGGAGTGAGAGTCTTGGGACATGGTTGGGGACCTATAGCAGGCTATGGCCTGAATCGCCGTCTTACCCAATGTTAGTTGTACCTGAAGTATCTGTGATGTGTTATGCTGGGCTACTAGTCTGGAAGTGTGCATATCCTTTATGAATATGGAGGCACCACTGCCTTTGGGGCTTCGGTCCATGTTCTGGGGCCAAAAGGTGTGGAATGAGTTATAGCTTGGTAGTGCAGGGGTGCTTTCTGCTGCTTTAAACCAGGTCTCCATTACAGCACAAATGTCGATGTTCTCCATTTTGAGGAGTGCTTCGAGCAAGTGCATCTTGAGATTTAGACTTCTAGCATTGAGCAGCATGACCCTCAGATTGCATTTATTTGTAGCTGTTATGGTGGTAATTTGGTCTTTGGAATATCGCCTAAAAAGGCACTATAGGGGTGGCAAGAGCCTTAACCAGTATCCAGAAACCCAGGGGTGACAGATGCAGGCCATCTCTGGTAACGCATCGAAGTCTGTCAGTCATGTCATGCCAAGCAGACTGGTACTGGATCCCATTAGAATGACAACAGAAATGTAGGCAATTGTTAAAGTGAACATTTTTTTCCTTATACTGCAGTATCATTCTGGGTGATGGTAGGATGCTGCTCAGGTCTAGGGTCATAGCTGCCTGGGCCACATAATCCAAGAGCTCCTCCATGTCTGTTTTCATGTAGTCCAGGGAGGTGTATCTCAGGTCATTCACACCCACATGAACAGTGACAGAACCATACTTGTACTTGATGTGGAGTGACCTGAGTGTGTGTGTTATGTGTCGGATTCTGCCAACTGATAGACAGCTGACTTTTACCTTCTCCTTATTCAACCTAGTGAATGGGACATCAGTATGCCTCACTATTGAGTCACCTATGATTAGTGTATTGGGCAAGCTGTTTTGCCTTAGGTGCTTAGGTTGAGGGGCACACTGTATAGGTGAGTTATGTGTCTTGTGGTTTGTGCTGTGTTGTGGTGGTTGAGTGCATTTCTACATTGGATGTCTCTGCTGTTTGGGTAGATTTCTATTGAGAGCCTCCGTGAAGGTGGGTGTGTGATTTGTGTTTTTATGTGAGAGCTATGATGGCGGGTGTTCTGCAGGGCTATGTGTTGCATGTTGTGTGGTGCAGGTGTTGACCTTCTCCTGTTGACCAGCTATTCTGGTCTTGGCTTGAGAGTGCATGGCTTCCAATTTGGATATACAAGTGCATCTCTCACAAGTCTGAGTGTTGGGAGGTAAGAGGAGAGGGTTGTCTGTGTACATGAGGCAGTTCCTACCTTGCCTCAGAATGTCCAAGTTCACCAGGTTAATAGGAGAAAGCACAAGGAACTGACCTTTAGACATGCCAGGAGGGATGGTCATTATTACTAAGTACTGGAGCTGTTTCCTTATTTAGTCCTTTTGCAGGAAAAATGTCACTCAAAGTGTCTGAGTCTGTACAAAGCACTGCCAATCACTTGAGAGGAAACTAATACATAGACCCTAAAATTTTAAGGATGAAGTATTTAGGCAGATATTCTGAAGTTAGAAAGAAATCAAGCAGTACTTACTGAAAAATAAAGAATTAGCTTGTCAAGAAGGATAAAAAGAGGGGAGCCGCATAAATGGCTACTGACTGGCTACTACTAATGCTGGTCTCAGCACAGCTTCATTCTGTTGGGATACAATACTCCTTTGCTTCTTCTCTCACCAGAAGCAAAATGTTAGCACCAATACCAAGAATAGAAGCAGGCCTCGACCTGTTTGGTGATCTGCAGTCGTGTCCCAGATAATACAAGGGTCTGCAGGCTTGTAGACTTTTTCTGGCAGATGCCTCAAATACCAATCAGACCAATCAGGTACGTTAAGCACAGACACTCACTTTCCAACCAGAAAGAGTCAGAAATCAGTGCACTCTGCTCCTGCTCTCACCAGGATCAGAATATAAGCACAGATTCCAAGCTGTCAACTATAAAGCAGTTATTAAGCTTTCTGGTGATCAGCAGTCTCCAGGAAATAATGTAACTGTATTTCTTCTCTCACCAGGAGAAATCAGAAGCACTAATCCCAAGATGACTACTGAGAGGCAGAATGTGGGCTCTCCAATAACTGGTAGTCTTGCAATAGATGCTAAAAGGTAAGATAAAAAAAATGGTTTATTCTGAATACTGCAGTGTGCACTAGAGGAGTTAGATGTGAGAGTAGGTAACTTAAGTTTTGCCTGTCCAAAAAGTTAAGTTTTAGTGGAGAGTCACTATTTTTAAAACAGCAGGATAGATTGAAAGGGGTGGTCACTTTTGTATTCTGATACTATGCAATACAGTAGGATTGCCAATAAATTTAAATAATTGAAGGGGGTGATTTCACAAACTGATAATTTTGTGCTTACTCACACCAGCTAGTAAACGCAGGGAAGAAATGAGATATATGGTCAAATTAACATAAGGGGCAGGCAAATAGAAAGACAGTGGTGTTTAAGAACACAACAGTAACTGGGTGGAAGGGTGGGAACATTTATATCTGACCCGCAAGAGACAGAGCTGTGGTCTCTTTTCAAGTTTTAATGTGCAGTTAAAATCAGAATACAAGTAAAACACAGTGTAAAAAAACAAATCACAGTATACAAAATCATAAAAAAGTAAAAAAGTAATACAAAATACAACAAATAAGCAAACTAACCTTTCGCTCACAGCAAACTGTAGCAGAGTCTGGGTGAGCCTTTCCAGTAAAGCCGGCTGTTTATGCCCTATGGCAAAACCTGGTCAGTTGTTGCCGTCACCTGCAGTACTTTGGTTATCCTCATGCCAAGGTGCTTAAACATGATGTACTATTGGGATACAGAATAAAGATAGATTAAAGGCAATACTTTGTAACAGTTACTCTGACAGTTTTTTAGACTGCTGGATGTAACAAAGTGCGACTACCTGTGTGGAGTGTTGACATAAATCCCTTATCTGAAGACTGTTTTTTTGGCCACAGCATCAAAGGTTTGATTCCAAATGTATGTCACATTATTTTTTAGTGTGATGTCATACTTCAATGATATGATTAATGGTACATCTTTATTTTTATCCAGTTGTAACCTTTCATGAACAGATTTTGAAACTGCGGAAAAAAAAAGCTTTTGTAAGCGCTTCCTCACCCACAAGGAAGAATTGTTAAACCATCCTTATTGTACTCATGCCTTAATCATGTTTTACATTTTCTACACCTTGATCAACACAGCCATCAGTTAATTATACTGGGCATGGCAGATTAACAATGAAGATGTGCATTAATGACCCATAACAACAATCTTTGCTATGTCTCTGTCCAGCTCTATCTATCTTCACCGCTTCTCTCTCACCCCTTTTTACTGTTGAGCATTGATTAGGCTGACAGATGTAAAGTTCATCTTATGGCGTTTTCACATTGTCATTTTTTCGCTGAAGGCTAATACCAACATCTTCCACTTCCTCACCCATAAGGAAGAAATGTTAAACCATCCTTATTGTACTCATGTCTTAATCATGTTTTACCTTTTCTACAACTTGATCACCACAGCCATCAGTTAATTATACTGTGCACGGCAGATTAACGATGAAGATGTGCATTAATGACCCATAACAACAACCTTTGATATGTCTCTGTCCAGCTCTCTCTATCTTCACCGCTTCTCCCTCATCCCTTTTTACTGTTGAGCATTGATTAGGCTGACAGATGTAAAGTTCATCTTATGGCATTTTCACAGTGTAATTTTTTTTGCTGAAGGCTAATGCCAACATCTTCCACTGGTGCAACAGGTTATTACTGTCCCTTTAATTGTGTGATTTCTAGAGGTGTGAAGTGGATTTCCTGTGTGGTGTGTTGAGATCATGATCAAACCCATAAACTTAATTTTGTATCTTATCAACTCTTACTGTCTGTTTTTGTAAGTCTCTTTCATGTGCATGTGTTGCCTGTGCATCTGACTGCCCCCCTTCTGTTTTATCAGTTGTTGTCCTAAGCACTTGCATGAAGTCTGGCAACAAGCATGTGTACTATGTGAGGCTAAATGTAATTTCAAGTGTTATTGCAAAATGTGGTGAGTTTTTGCCTTAGACCACATTGCCATGGTTATCTTAGCACAAATACTAATACATCCACCATGCTGTACTAAAACATATTTAATGTAATAAAATGGGATACAGTTACTCTTCCAAATGTATTAAGCAGCTGGATATCATGTAAACTTTAAGGGAGACTACAAATGATACAAGTGTAATTAATCAGCTTACTGTTTTAATTACCCTGACTTTCATCAGGGATTAACTCTAACCTGTGGAATACATTTCTTCTTGATTGTTTATGTACTCTTTGTCAAAACTATATTTGTACATGTTTTGATGTTTCTGTGTACCTTGGAGCTTATCTCCCCGGGCCTCTGGGGAGATAAGCTCCAAGGTACACAGAAACATTGGAGCTTATCTCCCCGGGCCTCTGCTGAAAATGAACATGCATCCAGCCGGACTATCCCTGTCAACAAATGTAAAATAAATAAAAAAATAACAATAAATAATGAATACTACTGCCTACTCAATGCCTTTATTGAAGATGTTGTGAGTGGCTCTTACAATATGAAGTTAAAATTTGCTACCACATGAGCTCCTCTTTGGTGAGCTTAGATAATCAACCTATCTGTAAAATTTTATTTCTATTGCCAAAGGTTTGAATCTTGAAATATGTTACAGAGTAATGTGATTTTTCTTAGTATCAATATCACTTGTGTAATTCTGTGCTACATCTCTTATCAACAAAGCACACCATCCTCATGTCACCATCATGTTTCCAGTTTTTACACCTTCTTCAACCAGATGTACAGTGATGTATTGATTATTGTCACTCCTCCACCTTCTCTATCTCTATATCACTCACATCATGGTACAGAGCAGGACACATTCTGAATGAAGAAACATCTAATACAATCATTCAAAAAAGATGTTCATAAATGTGCCATAACACAAACTATGTGTCTCTTCATCTCTGTGTCCCTCATCACCTCTTCTGGCTCATCACATTACAATGTAACATATTTAGAAGGTTGATAGATGAAATGTTCATCTTATATTATTTGGCTCCTGTCCTTACTGTGTGGCATAATGACCACACTTCACAAATCATCCTACCCTACACACATAGTTGTGATATTTGCTGAGTCATAATAATTTAAAATACATGGAATACTTGTCATGTTTAATAAACAGACACAAAGAGACACATAACAGTTTGTGTTATGGCACATTTATGACTTCTTTGAATCAATCTCCAGAGCTGTGGATGAGGGTAAGGCGGTCCACACAGCCTATCTGGACCTTGCCAAGGCCTTCGACACCATCCACCACTCTGGAATCATAGATAAACTTACTAAGCTGAGCATAAATCCCTACATCACTCGGTGGATTGCCAACTGGCTTACTGACAGAACCCAGACTATAAAAGTAGCCGACTCCAAATCCAACTCCAGACAAGTGACAAGTGGAGTACCTCAGGTTTCAGTCCTGGGACTGCTCTTGTTTGGCATCTACTTCTCTGAAGTACAGGCCAACACTAAGGGACTCTGGCTAACAAAGTTTGCAGATGACTGCAAACTGGGAGCCATTATTGAATCCCCAAATTATGTGGATATTCTACAAAAGGGCCTTACAGAAACAGATGCTTGGTGCCAGAGCCATGGGCTCAAGCTTAATGCCAAGAAATGTATAGTTATCCCCTTTGGGAAAAAACATGTACCCATGAATTACCACATAGGTGGCAGCACACTAAACACCGAAAGTATGATGAGAGACTTAGGGACACAGGTGGACAGTGGTCTCACCTTCGATAACCACATCGCCACAACAGTCAAGAAATTCTTCTATGTGACACACCTCATCACTAAGGGTTTTCATCCAGAAAGAAGAGGTCATTGTCCCACTGTACTCATCCCTCAATAGACCCAATATAGAGTACAATACCTCATTTGGTGTGTACCTCACAAGACATCTGCAACAGCTGCAAAGGCTGCAGAAATACCTCACTAAAAGAATCACAGGCTTAAAGCAGATGCCCTATGCTGACCATCTAAAAAAACTCCAGCTATACTCTGTGGCATATCGTCTACTCAGAGGTGATCTCTGCTTAACATGCAAGGGGATGTCAAACCCTGAGCTGTTGGACATGCTCCACTTAAAGAAATCCCAATCCCTCAGAGCCACACGCTCCAGAAATCTAAAGCTTGTCATCACAATGAACAAAACATGCTGGAGGGATAGGTTCCTGACCCAGAGACTCCCCATACTCTGGAATAGACTGCCCATACATGTCAAGCAGAGTGCCTCCTTGGCCCTCTTCAAAAGGAACCTTGACGATTGGATGGGAGAGAGGAAACTCACCCCGGGGATCATGTCAGTCACCCTGCTAGACAGGGGTCCAGGGAAGCAAATATTGTGGGAAGCCATATGCAGGGAATTGTTATGGCTAGGCTTGTCTAGGCCCTAGGGCCGATGCCCTAGTACCAACCTATGAATCTATGAACTGTGCATCAATTAACTTGTGATTTTCCTTGAAGCATAACTGATATTTAGTAGGTATAAAAGTTTATTTCGGTAGGCATTACTTACACAATTTCAGAAATCAACATGTTTAAGATAATCATTCCTATGTAGTGTTACAATCATGATCAAAATTAATTGTAATGTTCACATTCTGATGCCTTTTATAAAATTATCTGCATAATAGACTCAAACCATGCTTCTCCTCTGCTTTGTCATATAGCTCACTGTGTTTAAACCTTGTACCACAGAGAACGTTAGGTGGTAGCTGGATTTTCTCTTCTCAGTACTGTTCAGAGTGCTGACAGCTGCTCATTACCACTAATCCTGTTTGTACTACAGAAGGTTGAACAAATTAATGTTTTCACTTTTTCCATCAACAGTGAACCCTGTTGCTTGCCAACTAACATCACACAGATGGGGAAAGCAATTACAACAATTAATTTTTTAGTAACGATTTTCCCCTAACATGTCAAAGGTAGAGTACTACATGCAAAGTGTATATCTGCAAGGAACTGAGCAAGCACTGCCATGACAAATGTTGACATCACAACACATTTAAAATCAACATAACACAGATCTGTTCTATATTTAATCCCAATCAGACCATTTTCTCTCTGCTACTTATTCGTGCAAAGGTTGGCAGGGAGCACCACTGAACACTGCTACTTCAGATTCCAGGTTCAACACCTCAAATTACAATCGCACAAGTGCTAATGTTTTGCCAACATCTGTGCCAGTGAGCTTCTCCACAGTGTTCTTTAAGAAGAGATTTTGAACACAGATAAGCATTGTGCCTACATGTTATTACTTCATAACATGGAAACGGCTTAATGTACTCAAGTGAACTGCAGTGAACAGTGGGTTGACTGAACACTTCATTCTGGACAATAATGTCTGCACTGCTTTGTATTGACAGTGCACATTGGCCATGCATGAGCAGTGACCATTGCTAATATCAGTAGCATTCATTAAAGTTTACATACCACATCCTTACCTGATGAGCTATGAATGCTTCATTGTCCAGCCTACGTTTCACAATGTGTGTGTGTGTGTGTGTGTGTGTGTGTGTGTGTGTGTGTGTGTGTGTCTGTGTGTGTGTCTGTGTGTGTGTGTGCCTCATTAATACATCATATAAAAAGGTATGTCAGTCTCAGTTCTGCAATATACATTAATGACAGCATAGCTGACCTAAGTCAGCAGTATGTATTTATTATTGATCACAAGATTGCACTTAACTCCTTCATTATCAACAAGTATGGCTTTGCACAAAAACTTCAACATCACAATATCTTCTTTGACACCGAATGAGAAACTAATCCTATGTACACAGCTGCTGTCACACTATGGTGGCACTTTCATTAAGTACTGTGTCCTCTAGATTGCATAACAAGATAGATAGTGAGTTTTAATCTTGCAGCAGTCAACTTGTGTTTGTGCATAACAAGTTGTGTATAGAGTTGGGTAACTATGACCTTCCATACTGCTGACTTCACTCAACTAGCAATCTTGAGAAATGTTTACACTGCAGGATACGTTCTTATCAGTGTCAGACCATTCTCCCAACATCAGCTTCTCTGTTATACAACAATGGTGTCATCCTCTATAAAGTATACTGTCACAGAGTAGAAGTCAAACTTCTTCTGTAGGGCTTGTGCTAAGTGCTGAGGACTCTGGTTAAGTAATTAGGTAGGAGCTCTAACCTTGCAGCAGTTATCTTGTGTATATGAGGGGTTGTGTATAAAGTAGGGTAAATATGAATTTATGCACTAATGGCTTTACTGCACTAGCAGTCAGGAGAAACTTTTACACTGGGAGGGTGAGTTCACATCAGTGTCTGACCCTTCTTCTAACAACATCTTGTCTGCAACACAGCAATGATGTAATCTTCTATAAAGTGCACTCTAAAAAATATAAAAAACAGATACCCACAAATTGCTTGGGCAAAAATCGAAAAAAAAAACAGTCCAAAACGACAGTTCAGTGAAGCAAGTAATCCACTTGGGTTGAAAAAAACATTTTTTTCAACCCAAGGGGATAAAGTGCACTCTCACACTACAGAAATCAGACTTCTGCAGTGATGCTTGCATTAATTACTAAGTCCGCTAGACTGTGTAACTAGATAAGTAGGGGGTGTGATCTCACGCGCGCGTGTGTGTGTGTGTGTGTGTGTGTGTGTGTGTGTGTGTGTGTGTGTGTGTGTGTGTGTGGGTGTGTGTGTGTGTGTGTGTGATTATTGAGCCATAGCATCACAGGAGGATTATTCAACAGCTATGGTAATTTGACTCCCGCTCAGTAGAAACATTCACAAGATCAGATGAATCCCACATCCCCTTTTCCCTCTGTCCACACACACATACTGCCTGCAATACACTAATGAAATAATCCTTTCAAAAATGCCCCCTTATACTACTAAAGTAAGACCTTTCCTGGGCACATGCATATAATACACTTAGATGTAGATTGTGTCCATAAATACATAGGGAGTTTGAATACAGCAGTGAGAACCTCATGGCTGTGTGTGCATGAAGGTAAATGGATGCAGGAGAATCTTGCACCTCTTAGCATTGACAGCATTAAGTATCCTACTTAATGTAGAAGTTATCTGTGCATACACATATCCCTTGCAAGACATAGCTGATGTCATCCCTTCAAAGATGCATTGTGGCTCACATGATGTCAGACTTTTTTTGTGGCATGTGCCTATAATACACTTGCATGTAGATTGTGCCTGTAGATAGGTAGGATGTTCAAATGCAGGACTGACTGTTTTCTGTGAGCATGTGTTTCTTCTTACTGTGTAGAACAGGCTGCAAATACATGCATGATGTTTATCTATACTGTGTGCTTGTGCTGTGCAACCACTTTTTAGTAGAATCATAGATGAAATACACAATGGTTATGTCATCCATTGAAATGTGCAGTGCACAGCTGTGAAATAAATCTGGAGTGGCTCTTGTGTTTCAGCAAACTTTTGGTAGGATGTTATGTTAGATATATAGTTCAAATCCTGACATTGCTGCCTACGCTCAGTGTACATGATGTTAAAAGTATTGTCACCCACATGCGCTATGTTCATATATAGATTTTGTTTCTTCTTGCAAGAATTTATTGTGATTTTCATTTGGAAACACTATACTGAAGACTGATGCTGTCACCTGATCAGATTTTCCTTCTATACCACTTGTAGTAAGATGTCTTCTCAGAAATGAGGACATGAGATGATGTAATGTATGTTGTTGCCTAAGTAAGGCATGTGTTTCAACATGGTATTATATCCATATTGTACACAATTGTTATTTACTCATCACAGTGGCAGCAACAGCAAAAGGCCACAGGTGTGTTTGGGTATACCTAGCATCAGACAATGTTGTCTGACATACAGCAAGATTATTTCAAAGTAATTACAGTGGCACATATTCCATGATTCATTAACATGATGTAATGATTTCACATAACCAAACATATCACAATTGGTGATGCACTTATACATTGCACATTCATTAATCCCACTATTGTGCTGATTTTCACAACACTTAATCAAATGCTCAAAACCAGCATTGAGTGAATGTAAACATTTGTGTCCTTAATTGTTCTGCAGGAATGAATCCTCCCAGTTCTAATGCGCATGTATAGAGTGGCAGTGTCTCCCCATCCATTTTATCAGATAAAAATTATTGACAAATAAAGTACAACTGATGTAATAACTTCACATAGGTGGAGTTCAACAGCTGTGATGACAGTTCCATTGTGGCATATGTGATTCATAGCCATAATGTTAGTTGGAGGAGTTGTACAGCTTGATGTTCAGTTCTAGAATAGGGAATTATTTTGTGTGAATGAACTGACATCACAAAACAACCATTACATCACATCAGTATTATCCCTTGATAGGTTACTCAAACACATATGAAAGTATGTTTGGATTTAATGGTAGTCAAAACTTTGCTCTGCCCATGTCATGGTGAGACTGCTCCTTTGGCACATATGTTGAGTACTTCGTTGTACATGAGTGTGCTCCAGTTCTTTGTAAACTTTGCAAAAATACAGAGAAATCTTCCTTGACCAAGGACTATTGATATAGGGGTGATCACAATTGTGTGCACATGCGGATAGTAAATTAATTCCCATCAGTCTGACATACTGATATGGCACTCATTATCAGGGTTCCTTTCTTAATTTACACATTCATTTCAGCTGTTTGTGGCAATATTCATTGGTATTTCCTGTGGCAGATGCAGATAACACACAGCTCTGTGGAATAAATTGCATCATAGTTAGGTGTTTGCATCTCATGTCATCGGTTTGCCCAATAACCATATCAGGCAGGAATGCCTTAGGCAAGGGTGTTACATAAGACACATTCTGCTCCTACATTTGTAAAGCCACACACACACACTTATACACACACACACACACACACACACATATATATATATATATATATATATATATATATATATATATGATCCATATCCATTATAATATGGAACTGCATAATTCCCTTCAAGGGTGATCCTCCTCATATATGTATTATGTCTATTTTTATGGAGTATGCAGTTAATATGTAGCTCAGTGGTAACACTGATGGCATGGATTAGATTGTGACTTATGAAACATTTTTATTTTCCAACAAATTACATTGATGAAATGCAGGCTATGCAAATATCCCCTAATGTATGTATTGTCCTTACTAACAGCCATCTCAACTCAGCATGTTAATTATATTTATACCTCATTTACTCTCCTCTTATAATTTTACTTTGTGTATCTCTTACATCCTATGTATCATGTTTGTTTTTATTTTCATATATTTTCTCAGGAATTGTGACCATCATTAATCATTATTATAACATACATATTGCATAATTTTATTATCACAAAGTTATCTTTGCAACATAGCCACATTTAAATAAATTATCTTAGCACAATTTGAACATTTAGCCTTCCCTGTTGAATATTTCTGTATACATATCTTTGATTTCTGTGCACATTGTCCTCAGTACACCACACCATTTGTTGTAGTTGTCCTTGCCATTGACACTCCCCTCTTACTTATTCCTGTATTTTGATTTTTGACCTCTGTGCACATTGCACTCAGTAGACTTTCCCCTGCCTGCTACAGATGGCATTATGTGCCCTATGTACCTTTTTGTGCTGTCTGCCTAGCCCATAGGACAAGCCTGTTTTTTTGCTGTGTGTGCTTGTGCTGTTCAGCACATTGCTACGGTCACCATCACTGCTGCTGGTCATGAAAAAGTACTTGCATTTGTGTAGGTATGATAAGCAGCATAAATATGACATTAATACTACTGCTTCTTTCTTTAACATATAAGCATTGCGTAGGCTTTGCATGAAGCCTACAAGATTGTTAATGAATCCTGAAGACAGGCTATGTGATAAGTCATGATGATTATAACAAAATTATTGTGCCCATCATACATATGCAAGTGCATTTTAAATTAAATATCCTCATTGTCATGTTTAATAAATTATAAACACAATTATCTTGAGGTTATGTATGAAGCATTAATAATATATGCTAAATATAAAAGTTTAGTTATCAAAGCATTACTGATGCAAGGCTTGCAATAACCATGTTTATCATTGTCATTTGTATTTAGTTTTACATTCCTAATCAAAATGTGAGAGATGGGATTCTGACACCCTTTGTAACAGCATCTGTTAGCTGGATTTGAACCCTTAATCACCTTTGCTGTTTATCTAAGCTCATTTCACTAATGCCTTGTGACACAGATATAGGTACAGGATGGGGAGAATTTTTCTGCTCAGTACTATCCAGAGTGATGATGAAAGTGCACTGGCATAAGGTCTGTTTGAGCTGCAGAAGGCATATTAAATTACATTTTTTAACTTTTTTTTCTTAAACAGTGAACCATTTTTGTAGCTGCCGAGTGGATCACAAATGCAAAAGCCATTAGAAAAATAAAATATGAGAGATAAACAAGCTGACAGTAAAATGAAATCAATGAATGGGTACATCTAGCAATGACCAAACCAAGAAGTGCATTTAAGTGACAGATTCAACCTTCTCCTATATCCTTGCAACATCAGAAATGTATAATACATTATCAAATCTGTAGTTAATGAATAATGTAAAAGTGGACAGACAGCTCAAATGCTGTTAGCAATACTGATAATCTTTGCTTTTACACAATACAGTGACCAAAATAAAAGATGTTTGTAAATATGTATTCACACCCATACTTAAATTGATAACTAATTGTGTTTGAACTCTGTATCACCTGCCTTATTTCTCAATGATAGTTATTTGACAGGTGGAATTTATTCACTAAATAATATCCAAAGTGCTGACATCTGAACACCATTGCCAGGTGTGTTTGCATTACAGTAGGGAGCTGAAATTCTTTTTTTTTTCCCTTTTTCCTTTGACAGTGCACAAATACAAAAGGTGACAAAGTAAAAATGATATGAAATTGCAATGAAAGTAAAAATTAAATATAAATACTTATTTCAACATTGGCTTGCAACATCATAACATGTGTTATACCTCATGACTGGTTCAAGTAATGGCAGCATTCATCCTGTTCTTAAATATCTGTTCTCACACTTTAGAAGCTATTTCTGACATCATGCATAACAAATGCTATCATTAGCAAAAGGTATATATGATATTACTAACACAAGACACAGGTAACAGCAAACCACAAGGATTATATGTAACACATTCAGCATTTATCATATACATTAAGGGTGTATAATTCATATTCCAAAATGTGTGTCTACCTTGCAGCTGACACCATTATTAATACTGCTGTGCACTAATGCCAGCTTTGTTTTTGAAACTGAAGGGAATCAAAATTAAATGTAAAATTTTTCCTTTGGTCATGAATCCTGCTTGCTCATTGCTGAGTAGATGCAAATGCAGATGGCAAATTAAAAAAAAAAACATAAAATCGAATACATATTTAGACTAAATTAAGGAAATTTTAAACAAAGAAAGGGTATATGTAGCAAGTGCTTTACAATGCCACATTCATTCTCTTCAGATGACCTTAACCCACTAATACATTCATTTCTGTGGCAGATTATTAGGACTTTAACTTTCATATTTAAACTCAGTGTCAATAGTTATTATGACTTCCTTCAGAAAAATGATCTGTAAACAGGATTCAAAACCTGCATCACTTGCCTTGTTATTCTAAGCTCACTTCATTTATACCTTCTGCCACAAAGTTGGATGTCTGTCAGGTGCATTCTCTGCAGTTATTACTATCCAGGGCGTGGATGGGCATGCACCAACACCAGGCTTATTTGCACTACTGAAGAAAAGAAAAAATATTTTTGTTCACTTTTTTTCCTTAAGCTGTGAAACTTGAATGCATGTTGTCAAGTAGTAAGCAAATGCAGAAGGCAATAGTAAAAAAGAAAATGCAAAAAATATTTTCTGTATAACAATTGAAAATAATACAAAATGAATCAAAGTGTATATCTAGCAGTGAACAGACCTAATACTGCATTATACTGACACATTCAGCCTTCTCTCATCTCCTTACCACACCACTACTATTATTAATGTTCACAATATTAGGACTCAAGGTAATACCATGGTAATGACAAAGGGGACAGGGGACAGCAGGAATGCTATCTTTTTTTTCACACAGAACAAACAATTAATAATGACATAATTTCAAATGACATATCTGCCTGTCAGGTTTACTACCATGTGATATGTTGATGCAATCCATCATATGTAAGACAGTTATTCACATGCCATGTTACTTCTTTTGTGTTACCACAACTTACAAAATTTCAGATTTCACCTTCATATCATGTCCTTGGCAGTACTGAGATTTCTTGAGTTTCCCACCACGACACATTCATACACCAAAATGAGTGTCAATATTTATTATGACCTCCATCAGTAAAATGATCCATAAACATGGCTCAAATCCTGTATCATATGTAGTGTTTGTCTAGACTCACTTTATTTATACCTTAGGCCACAGAGAGAGGTAGCTGACAGCTTGAACTTCTTCACCCATTACTGTCCAGAGTGCTGATGAAAATGCACCAGTGCCAGTCTCAATTGCACTACTGATGGCATTGCAAATTAAATTGGTCAGTTTTTACCTTAGGAAGTGAATTGCCATTCACTGCCTGGCCACTGCCAGTCAATGGAGTGCAATGCCAAACAGAGTGCAAAGGATAAAGGAAAAAGAAAGACACATTTGAAACAAATACTTTAAATGTACACTTCTGATGTTCCCCCAATTTTATTTTCTTGCAACAATAGCCTGTATGGATTTAAACCATCAAACTAAGGTATTAAGAGCACTTATTTGAGATTATTTCCCATATTTGCTACCTACATAGATAAACACTAGCAGGAAAAAAGTGTTTAGTTGTACTCAAAATGTGACATCACATTAAGTCACATTGAAAGAGCAACAGAAACTAGTTCCAAAAGTCCTCCTTTATATTTTGCCAGTACAAGTCTGAATATGTAGGATATTGGCAACAGTTAGGATACCCATGTACTCACGCAATATTAAATAAAGAGTACAAACACTGCAGCTTTGTCCCTCTATTTATTCAGGGCACCTTGTTCCCTTATTAGTGCTTTCCTAACAGCAATGCTATCTTCATTTTTATTACATATGGTATCTGTATAAATGAGTAATATACTCCCTTGAATGTACACATTTCACAGTAAGAGTCAGGAAATGTTGTCATAAAAACATGAATGTTGGGAATGTTGCTGTGAAACTCAGTCTACATACTTTCAGACTTTTTTGTAAGTCACTTCTCCCTGACATACCCACAGTAAGTGTACATCAAAGATGGGAGATTGTGAAATATTATTTCCTGCCTAATCATTGACAACTGCAACCACTTAGCAAGTAACATTTCTCAATGCTTGTCCATGAAGGGTTATGGTTTGTGTGTGTAACTGTGTAGGTCTTTATACCATGTTTACCTCCCCACACTTAGTGAAGATTGTGGTATTCCTGAATACCACAATCTGTACTTAGCACAGATTGTGATATTCTGGAATGCTAATGATTTAACACCTCATTTGCATAATCACAGTGCTCGGGGGGGGGTAAATCTGCAGTATATAAAGGTAATTTTGAAGCTAAGGAACTTTATGTGGGGAGAATGGATCCAGTGAGCTTAATACTGCTACATACAGTTTGAAGAGATTTATGTAATTTCTAACCTATTAACCTACTTTCTTGCCAAGGTATATTGCTATTTTTACAGAATGCTTTTAGTTTGACATTAAGGATGGATTGCAATGCCCAATATAGCCAATGGTTTGTCTGTCTGCATTTCTTTATCATTTACTGTTGCTTACTGTTTACTGTTGGCATAGTCCATGTATGTCAGTTATTGTTTGCATTGTAAAGGTTTGTAAAGAATACTACATGACATAATTGTGTAGGTTTTATTTTTCTGGAAATTTGAACAGTTATTGCAGAAGAGTATAATATAACATCTTAGCAAGGTCAGGTATTTTTACATTTGTAGCTCAAATAATGTGTTAAGGTTGTGATATCTACTTGCCTGCCCTCCATGCAATTGGAGATGTCAGCATAAAAGTTTTCTCCATTTCTGCTTGTACACTGTGAAATATTAGTGCTAATGCTTCCTATGTATTACACAGTTATACATCTGTTGTCTGTACTCCAGAACTCTTAGAGTTGTTATTTTATGAATTTTGTGGAGGGGGGCTGTCTTAACCTGTGTGTAGTCATAGGGAGCAATACCTTTTCAATTGCTGTGTACATGATGGATGCATACATTCATACATAAGTTCAACCCTCCTGTCTGTGTACAATAAATATATTTTTGTGTCTGTTTTTTTGTTTCATCTTATACAGGACTATGGTGTCCTATACATCTGTACCCACAAACCATCATTCACTGATGCAAAAAAAAATGAGGTCTTTATTCAGGCCTTCATTTACCGTAGAAAGATAGACGAGGATATTTAATAGGGGGGGGGGTGAAATTCAACTGGTTAGTAGATTGTTATATGCTATGACTCTTAGTTTAGTCTGCACATGTAAAGGGGATTGCTCTCTATTTATTGTGTCATTTGCATTGTGATACTTATCAGCCTTTTTTCTGCTCCCTTCATTACATACAGGGACATCTAGACTGCAGTCTGCAAGACTATCTGCATATGCTAAACCCATATTTTTAATGGTATTAGTGTATATAAGGTAGATTTAGGTCTAATTGAGACAAATATTTGCATTTATTTAGCATCTATTATAGTTTAACCTACTTTTCATATAACAAAGTTTTAATCAGTGAGGTTGAGGCTCCCACATTCCCTGGCCTTATTTTGGGCACAGTCAGTATGCCTATACATATTCATGCCATGGATCCCTCTGATACAGGACAGGTTGAGGGTGCCACAACTGATTGGTATACTGCAGTTACTCCAGTTGCGGAGCTGGTTGATTCTGCCCATCGCCATTGTGAGGGTGAGGTGTCACACAGGAGGGTTACTAGAGATGCTTGGAGGATACCTGATGTCCACCCTCCTCTTTATATTGGTGTGTCATTAGATGCTGCCAGACATATATGTATGGCCATAATGGAGGCACAGACATATTCCACCAGGGCCTTCAAAGAGTCAGTACGAGTACTAACCATTGTGCATTCTGACGTACATGACTCCCTGAACTGTGTACCTGACTCCTTGAACAGGATGAATAATACACTGGCTTGGGCAATGTCTGTGATGGAACAAGCTAAAATATCTCCTAGACAGCAATTTCCTGTCACCTACTCAGCATGGTTTCAGACCTGCCCATAGTATCACTACAGCCCTCCTCTGCTTCACAAACATAGAAAACCATCTCAAAATCGAAGGCCTGCAGGTGTCAACTCTTTTTTGGATATGTCCAAAGCATTTGACACAGTCTCACACCAAATCCTGCTAAACAAACTAAACCAATATTATCTATCAAATTCCACTTTTACCTGGTTCCAAAGCTACTTAACTGACAGGTACCAAGCTGTGAAATGGGAAAATTCTCTCTCTCCTCAGCTGCCCATAACTATAGGAGTCCCACAGGGTTCTATCTTAGGACCACTACTATTCACAATCTTCACAAATGACCTCCATAGCTCCACACAGCATGCATCTAGCATTCAGTATGCAGAGGAAAATACCTTAATCTGTGTTGCAGAAAACATTCCCACCCTCCTGAAAGCAATTCAGCTAGCATTCTCTGACATTGAAAACTACCTTACCAAAGCCCAACTTATCCTAAATCCAAAGAAAACTCAGCTTATGATTATAACCAGTTCTAACAAAAACACTGATAACAGTCAATACACTATCTACTCCACAAATGTTACTACAATCACTCCAGTGGCACAGGCTAAGCTAATCGGAATCACCATAGACTCCCACCTAAAATTTGACAGTCATCTCAACTTAACTATTAAAAAAGTACATGCCAAACTGGGATCACTCTACCATATCAAACCATTTCTTACCAACAACACAAGATCAGCCATTGCTCACTCCCAACTTCTAGCCACCTACTCTATGCATCTCCCATTCTGACTAATCTCAACAAAACTGAACTAAGCAAAATGGAAGCCTGCTATAACAGAATTGCCTGCTTTTCTGCAAATTGCTCATATAGAACTCATCACTATACTGCATTGAGACAGCTCCACTGGCTTGAACTGCCCAACCTCCTAACCTACAATCAGCTCTGCCTCTGTCATTCTATCTATTACCTCCCCAATAAGTGTCCTGCCCTCAAAAATGTAGTACAACATCACACAGCCAAAAGGCTTTTTAGATCATCAAGCAAACCTACAAAAATCACCAACAGCTACAGTAGCTTTGGAGACACACTATATGGTAGTTCAGTGGCTAAAAAATGGAACTCTCTCCCCACTAGCATACAAAACACATCATCCAAGGCCTCCTTTAAAAACCTCATTAGGCAACATTGCAAGCAAAGTTGGCAGTGCCACGATTACTCCCCAGAATAGTGAAAGTGGATAAGGTACTTGATAATAATTTTCACTCTTTCTCACAAACACTGGCTAATCTACAATGTATGTACTGTACCTGTGCACTATGTATGTATTCTACCTATGTTCCAAATTTCAGCTGTATACCACAAATCTATTAATTACCTTTATTTTTAAATTAATATTTTTTTGTTTGTTCTCTTCACTGTAAATGTTGATGTGCTGCATACCACTGTAAAAACATGTCTATTGTAATTTGTGTGTATACTGATCATGTCTAAATATCTAAATGTATCTGTAATTTTTCTATGTGGAGCTTTTTGTCTCTGGGCCTCGGTTGAAAAAGGGCCTTTTTGGCTCAGTCAGCCACCCCTGGTTAACAAATGTAAAATAAATAAAAATAAAATAAAATCTGCTGTGAAAGGGTGGATATTCACATGATCAGAGAGGCACTGAATCTTCTAGTGTTAGCAGGCATGGCTGTGCCAGATCCCACTCCCATAGTGGCACTACTTCTACTGCTCTGTCAGTGATAGTGATGTCCACCCCAGACATGGTAGGCCATAAGGTCATGGTCCTAGATGTAGTCATGATGAGACCTTCTCCAGCAGAC
Organism: Protopterus annectens; assembly: GCF_019279795.1. NCBI lineage: Eukaryota > Metazoa > Chordata > Ceratodontiformes > Protopteridae > Protopterus > Protopterus annectens. The sequence goes on along the minus strand of NC_056737.1, from coordinate 1,890,226,476 downwards.
ATCCGTCACATTCAGGAAGCACCTTGACTTCTAGCCAGGGCTGTGGAAGTAGGAGTGCAACTCCTGGCACAGGTAGTTCTCATGATCGGGGGCAATGATGCTGAACTGACTACTCTACCATGCACAGGTAACATCTGTCTGAGATACCCTAATGTAGTGCTAGCACAGTTCTTGATTATATTCATAGAGACACACGTACATACTGAAAAAAATGCCATACCTCCTCACACACATGCAAGCTATCTAAACAGCACTGTTGAGCTCTATACATATGTTTTTACTGGCCAAGACCACTGAATACTTTAATAAATAAATGTGTTTCTTACTCACACATATGCATTTCTTTGGTATCAGCCTTGCCCTTGTTGAATGTTGTAACATTGCATTTAAAAACTAATTTAATATTCTTGATGCTGATGCCTGCAACACCCCTAGCATATCCCCAGTAGGCACCTAATGCTACATATATCTTTGTTTCCACTGGGAAGGGTTCTCATGATTGCCCTGGGGCCTAAGGTAGGGGGGACATAGTTCCTCTAGTGTTTCCCTGTCCATCTTGTATTGCAATGCAATTTCTGTGTCATGTAGTGCATAATAAGTCAAACAGTATAAACACCATTCCTCTTATTGTTACAAGACTGGCAGCAGCAACTTGATTTGAAGCCTGTATTACATACATGATGATGATAGCTGCAGCAACATTTTTTCTAAGTGTAATTGTGCCTGTATTTCAAAGGCTTTTGATACAATACCCTATTCAGGCATTATAGACAAGCTCACTAATACAGATATAAACCCTTTGATCACCCACTAGATAGTTAACTGGCTCACTGATAGGACCCAAGAGGTCAAAATAGGTGAGGCCATCTCTACCAAGAGGCTAGTCACGAGTGGAGTCATCCAGGGCTTGGTACTGGGCCCACTCCTTTTTGTCATCTAGTTCTCTGAAATGGAAGAAAATGGTGAAGGTCTATGGCTGACTAAGTATGCAGATGATTGCAAGCTGGGGTTATCATTGACTCTCCTTCAGATTGTAGCATTCTTCAAGAAGGTCTATCTCTGACTAACAAATGGTGCCAAAACCATGGTCTTAAACTCAATGCTAAGAAATACATAATTGTACCTTTTAGGAAATAAACCATCCTGGCTAATTACCATGTTGGTAATCATATGCCCTTAAAAGTCAACCCAGTGGTCAAGGATCTGGGTACACATGTAGACAGTAGCCTTACCTTTGATCACCATGTGGCCACAGTGGTAAGGAAGTCATTTTATGTTGCACAACTAATACATAAGGACATGACATCAAGGTCCAAAGAGGTCATTATCTCATTGCACTCTGCCCTTATCAGACCAATCATAGAGACTACAATGCTCCCTTTGGTATGTACCTGACAAGGCATATGCAGCAACTAGAGTGACCTCAACGGTTCCGTACAAAGTAATGCAAGGTGTAAAAAAACTACTTTGTGAGGAGCACTTTAAAGCCCTTTCCCTCTGCTCAGTCTCAGATAGATTGCTGAGAGGTGATCTATGCCTGGCTTACAAGGCATACACAAACCCCATATTTATGAATCTCCTACATATTTGTAAGTTAAAGAGTACCAGAAATACAAGGTCTAAGGACCTAAATTTTGTCTGTGACTTAAACAGACAGATATGTGTCCCTGAGACTGATCCTCCTATGGAACAGGCTTCCCATCCATGTGAAGCAGAGTTCATTTATTATGCAGTTTAAGCACAACCTAGACAAGTGGATGGGGAATAGAAAATTTACAGTGCCTGTTCTACAATGTTCTGTTTGGATGCAGGACATCATTATTCTTTTGAGAATACTTGGCTAGGCGTAGAAAGCCCCCCCCCCCCCCGGGTAGTTAGCCTAGTAACAGTCTATGAATCTATGAATGTATGAATCTATGATTATGGAATTCAGGGCAAAGGTGAGCAATAAGTGTACATGATTGCTTTTTTGACTTCCTGAATAGCTCTGCCATGTTGGACTGGTTAATTGACATGTAATTCATTATGCTTTCATTAACATACTCTGCCATTTACTTTTGTTTTGAGGGTCTTCAGTTAGTGTAGAGCTGCTTAATAACTATCAAATAGCATGGTATCATGTGTGTAGCGAGCTGTGCCACCTATAGGATAGCAGCACTTAGTCCAGCTTCACAACAATTACCAAAAGTATATAATAAAATTAAAAATAAAACAAAAAAAAATTTTGAGCATAAAATTAACAGGATAAAAAACATAGTTTAATAAAGGATAAGTGCTTTTTGTTCTCATTTATAGAACTTCAGAACCTATACAATTAAATCACTGGCCAGTACTTATAAAAAATACAAAATCAGATGCTCATAACCATCCAATCAGAGTTACGCATACTCTACAGTTGTTAAATAACAATTAAAGGTTATGAATAGTAATATTTAAATAACCTAACAGCACTGATAATATATAAAATACAATGATAAAAAACAGTTTCTTACAGTTTCTTACAATTAGAATTTTTTTTTTTAATTTTTTTCAAAATTTACCTCCATTGATATGTAAAATCAAATTTATCACCAATTTGTTGTTTAAGATGGGATAATGTGCTGCATTAAGTAATAGCTGCAAATATAATTCTCTAGCCTCTAATTTGCCCTGCCAACTTCCTCCCCATCAGAAAAACAAACTTTTTCCAAAATAAAAAATAGATTTTTTGAAGTTCTTGCCAACAGTCAAATGTTTAGAAACTGCATTTTGTAAAATTCCATTTTTAATAGCTTATAGATGCTCATATATATGCTTATGAAGCAATCGCTCAGGCTTGCCCATGTAAAACACTTGACAGGCTGTCCAAACTGCTAGGTAAACTATACAATTGGTTATACAACTGTATCTATAGGTGCAAGTAATTACTCTAAGATAATTTGCTACCATGATGTTCACAGCATCCAATATGAATCTACACTGGGGACATCTCCCTCATTTTTTCATACCTCTTTCATTATTGTGTTTGTAAAGATGTCACCTTTACTCCCTTTGTTAAACAAAGCCTTTAAGGTTTTACCGTTTCTAAAAACAAACATGGGTTGAAAGCCTAATTTCTCTACTAGTTTTGTAATGCTGAGCACTGCCTGCCAGTTTTTGTTCATAAGCCTTTTGACTTCTTGAGTTTGTGAATTAAAAGACTCTACAGAAGTCTACTTTTCTTGACCAATAATAGCTTTAGTTGTCATCCTTGCTTTCGTAAGTAATGAGGCAAATCTGCTGTCATGATTATTTGAAGTTTCAGTACTGATCATATCCAACTAGCTTGTATATCCCCTTATTAGAAACATTTACTTCAAATTCTCTGACTTATCCTGGTATCCCTAATCCTCAGAAATTAATTAATTTAGTCCAATGAATTGTCCCTAATCAAGTTCTTTTTTTGTCACATAGGATGGGCACTATGAAAATGCAAATAATTGTTGGAGAAAGTCTCTTTTCTGAACATAGTAAATTCAAACTGGTTAAAATTTGTGTACTTTGAGCATCGAGACTAAAGAAGGTTTTGATATATCTAATTTCTAAGGAACAAGCTGGATTTATGGCAACTAGACAAACCAGCGATAACACACTTACACTGCATAATATGATATGCTAAACAAAACAACTTTAATATCTATGCTCTTATAATAGATGCCCAGAAAGCATTTGATAGAGTAGACATAATTTTTTTGTTTGATGTGTTACCCTATTTTAACTTGCCCCAAGAATTCATTCAGATACTACAAATATTATATAGTAATCCATACACTACGCTATACATCAATAGGACTTATTCTAACAGAATACAGATTAAAAATGGTACTCATCAGGGTTGTCCCATGTCCCCCTTATTGTTTAACCTATATCTAGAACCCCTATTTTTATATATCAAGCAAAATTTGTATCATAATGCACCGATAATTTATAGGAATAAAATATTAATGTCAGCATTCGCCGATGATCTTATTATTTATTGTACAACCCCAATTTCAGACAGTGAAAAGATATTAAAGCTCATAAACGAATTTTCAGTAGTTTCTAATTATAAAATTAACTTACAGAAAATGAATATCTTCCCGTTAAGAACCCCAAAACCTTTTTCATTAATGGCCCTGATGGGGAAGTTAACATGTAAAGAAAATATTAAATATTTGGGTATCAACTTCTCTACGGATAATAAGGACTTTTATAACAATAATGTTAAACGAGTATGGGAACACATAATAGCCGATTGTGACAGATGGAAGAATTTAAAACTACCGGTATTAGCAAAAGTATCAATAGTGAAAATGAATATACTACCACAAATGTTATACATATTTAGGTCTGCCCAATTATCAATTTCAAAAACAGTTTTTAAACAAATGCATAAAGATCTAGCTAAATTTATCTGGAACCCAAAAAGAACTAGAATATCTTATGAGAAATTAATGACCCCTAAAACAAGAGGGGGACGAGCTACCAAACTTTGAAGCATATTATTTGATTGTAAACGCTAATAAAATTTTAAGAATTGCTAATTATGATGTAACGAATACAAAATGGATACCAACTTGGGTGGTCTTGAATCATAAGCATATTTTGGATAGGAAAATAAATCCTAAAGCATTGCCCTTTATGGACAAAATTAGTCTGATAAAATATGGGGTCATGGACCACATAATAACCTGTGTCTCATCTTTGCAAACTTTATTTCAGTCCGTAGATTTATTGCAATATATGATGGTTTTTCAACCTTTCCACAGGAATCCTAATTTTAAACTAAATAATCAGCTGATCGATCTCAGCAAATTTCCATTAATACTTAATCTGACTCTATTTGATGTTTTTAATAAACTTGACTTATCGGCTTTACAAATTAGACAGGAAATGAATCTACCTAGAAGTTACATTGTTATAATGAGACAAGTTAAAGAATTTGCCTTGAGCTACTTTAGGAACTTTAAACCTGCAGCCGGATTTGTGGATAAGTGCTCTGAACTGTGGCAAGCTATCCAACAAGACACTAAATTTATAGCAACTGCATATAAATTAATTAAGGATTTGAAATTTCAGGACAAAATTTTGCTTTCAGAGTATTGGGTAAACAAAGTAACAGTAACAGACAATCAGATATTAAAAGCAATTGATATAACTAGGAAATCAGTTTATTTTCAAAAACTGATGTACACGCAATTGATGATTTGGAACAATGCATATTACACATCTTAGATTACATAAATTTAACCCTAGGAATTCTCCAATTTGTCCATACTGTGCAGATCAAACAGCGGATCTTCTTCATATGTGCTGGAGTTGTAAATGCGTATATAAACTTTGGAACTCTCTTAAAGTACAACTGCAAAAGATGGGTTATCAAAGTTCTACACTGTCATGGGAATTTATGATTCTACACATTCCTCCAAGAGAGCTTTCCAGATCACAAACTATTATTTGTATGAATATTTTTTTGCTGATGAAACTCTATATAGCCACAAATTGGCTAGAACCACATAAGACATCATGGAATAATTTTAAGCTTGTGGCTATAAAGCATATACTAGCACATAAATTACTTCTGAAACAAACTAACAAAAATATTAATAACCCGAAAATATGGGAAAAGGTCTTCAATATTATATTAGCATGATACTGATTTTAGGAATATATTAAATATAGGAAGCATTTCATGTAGATATTGTATAAATGGTTTGTAGTAGTTATAGTGTATTATGTGTGTGATGTTTATTGTATTTTTGTAATGTTTTTGGAAAATATATTTCAAAAAAAATTTATTATGGAAAAAAAAAATTTGTGTACTTTGAAATGAGAACTTCAAAATAATTAATACCAAAAAATTATTTTCACATGAAAAATTAAAAAAAAAGAAAAAAAAGAAACGAGTTATTTAAATATACACAAAATTCCTGAAACTTTTCAATAGGTCCTTTCCAAAACAAAAAATGTCATCTAAATAATGCAAATATAAAGGTACACAAACTTTGTTTCTCACATAAGCATTACAATATTTGCAAAAACTGGGGCAGCAGCTGCTCCCATTGTTACCCCATTAACTTGCTAGAGGTATTCTCCCTCGAAGTATAAAAGGTTATTCTTTTAAACCAGTTCCATGCACTGTTCAGTCAATAATAGGTCTCAATGCTCCAGATCCTTTCTTGACAAAAGGTCATCATGTAACCACTGTAAACCTATATCACGTGGAATGACAAGAAGCAAAGCTTTTATCTCAGTGTTAATAAACCAAATGTAAGGATCATAGCAACTGTCAGCCATTTTAGTCAAAAAGTCCTAAGACTCCCTTAAACTGTGCCAAAACTCAGCCAAGATCCTCTTTAACTTTCTATCTTCAAAAGTAGCCAGTGGTTCTGTTTTTGACCACGAGGATGAAACAACAGATTGCATTTGAGGGTTATGCATACTTTTATGAATCTTAGGAATCTTGGTAATATTACATATAATTGGATATGGCATGAATAAAATGTTATCACTTTCCTTATTTAGTTCAAAATACAAAACTATTTCTTTTAACCATAAATCTGTCTTTTTGTAAGCCACAAAGATTTCATTTTTAGAAACAGAAAAAAAGGACACATTGTTCAAATAATCAAACATAACACCCAAATAATCATGACTAGGCATCAAAACAACCCTTCCATGTTTATCTGGCTTCATAATTCATATCAGAAGTAAGAGTCCTTAACTTATTGGCCTCACCTTTAGAGAGATTGTGGAAAGGTTTAAAGTGTATCCTGTAGCCATGGCTCTCAAATCTGTCTCACATAAAATTTCAAACATATGAGGAAAAGAATTACGTTGAGACTTAAATGTACCAGATCTTCTAATATCTAAGGGATAAGATTATATCATTACTATTACTGTAAAGTAAACTAAGTTTTGTTAACATACAAAAAGTCTTAGTTATATCAAAGAATCCAAGACCTCAAACTTAGGGGTCAGTAGAAAAAGTGTACCCCTTGAGATAAAAAGAAATAAAATTTTGATCTATATTCATAAGAGTCAAATTATACATTGTTAAGCCTTCTCTACTTAGTGTAGCTGTTAATGAATCTGGGCCAAACACTTATATAAATGTCAGCTCTCAGAGGGCAGAAAGCTTACTGCATTCTACAGCATGTGCAGAATAATGTTAACTATGATTTACAGGGGTCAATGTCATTTGACTGAATGCTCATTTGATTGAAACCCAAATGGTTGAACCCATTTGATTGAAAATTCACAAGAGTGAAAATGCATTTGATAGAAAACCTCCTTCACAAGTATACCATAAACAGTGCTTTTGCAGGGAGGGCAAACCCCGTGCACCCCCTTACACATAATCATCTATAGATATCTGGCTACAATGTAATGTGGGCCATTATAATCCACACATACTCTGCTAGAATTATTTTCCTTATGACTATTATGATAAAAAATGACACCATCAGATACTTTCTATAGACTTCTACACTTTTCCGTCAACTGAGTTTTCAGTCAAATGAATTTTCAGCTTAATGAGTTTTCAGTCGGAAGAGTACATCTGGTCATTTTGCAATGCTATAATCACTTGTTTCCCCTTGAATAAGAAATGGTGCTGTTCTGTATTAGGCCATTCAATTTTTCATTAGCTTTGGATGGTATTTTATTATAGAGCATAGTGAGGTGATCATGACAACATGCAACAGAAATGTAGACTTTATAAACAATTTTGTTCTATGTGAGTCAAACATGTTTTTTTTGCATCTCAGTCCCAAAGCTATCAGCTGCCATCAGCTTCTCTTGTCCTTCATGGGGTCTATTTACCTGAGCTGCCTTAGCCTCCTCAGTCTCAGAACAACTCACATCTGGGGCCAGTGAGAAGATTAAGGATGTCAGGACAGCATCAAACTTCTGCCAGGGATTGTACCCTATCTCCCTCCCACCCAGCTGCATCTTTGCAAGCTCTGCAGCAGCCTCCAACAGCAGGTGGCTGCGCACTTCTGGGATGCACAGCCTCCTGACCAAATGGCATACAGCTTGCAGTGTGGAATTCACAAGGGTATTAATTCTTCTATTGCAGTGAGCATAGACATCCACCCTTCACCAGGGATGGGCAAGCTAGCATTAGCCTCTCATACCATCCTCCCCTAGCACCCTTGCATTAGTTAAACCTGAGTTATCAGGGTAGAGAAAGGGGTTTATCCCTCTGCACCAGAGGGACAGACTACAGGGATTAAGCTTGAGCTAAACTGATATCTGTAGCACATAAGAATAGATATACCATTTTTGTTGCTATACTAGACATTAGTGGGAATTTATAATATTCTGAACTAAAAAAAAGCAGTCAAGTGAAACAATAACAGTTATTCCTGCCACTGGAACTACTTCTTCTTTCAACTTTTCCCGGTTAGGGGTCACCACAGTGGATCACCTGTCCGCTCATGATTGGCAGTGAAGTTTTACGGTGTCAAGTTGCCAGCCCAACGCCCAACCTTCCACGGAAGGCACACACATGCACACACTCACACTTAGGACCAATTTGGAGTGTCCAATCCACCTACAGCATGTCTTTGGGATGTAGGAGGAAACCAGAGCACCCGGAGGAAACCCACGTGACCACAGAGAGGACATGCAGACTCCGCACAGAAGGCACCCCAGCCAAGAATCGAACAGGAGAACCTCTAGCTGTGAGGTGACAATGCTAACCACTGCACCACCGTGACCGCCCATTCCTGTCACTGGAACTGTAAAAGATTTATCAGTAATAACAATGAACAGCTAGACAATAGAGTAATTAATTGATCATCCTAATTTCTATGTACTAAGGACATAGTCAATAAAGGGCAAAAATGGCTGTCAATCATCTGTGTCACTCAAAGTAAAATGTATTAGGTTAAGGTTCAGTGATCTAAAGGGAATTGTACCCTTGTTTGCAGATTACTTCACAGTGGCCCTGTTATCAGTGGCCAGTATTGTGAATCTGCATTTCTCTGAGATAATAGCAAGTACTTTTACTATGGTGTAGCGACATCAATGTTTATAAATGAACTAGTGATAGATAAGTTCTCTTCCAGCAAGATAAGTGGGGAGGCAACTCCCACCACATAAAACATTTTATGCAAGTGTTTCTGTGAAACTTCATATACGCATTTGAAAATGGTCAGGCAGGCCACAAAGAAGTTGTGAATAACAAAACATATTTTGTCTGCTGTCAATGATTTGTTCTATCTCTATCTCTGTCAGGATTGGTACACAAAAGAGATCTCTCTAGTAGATCGTCCTTCTCTTGTATTATGGTAGCTTGCATTATTATGTGTTGCACTATGCCAATACAAAACAATAAATAACACCTACTTTTTTAGCCATACTTTGTGATTTATAAATGATCATCTGTAGCACATTGTTTCCATTGTGACATTCTGATTTAGCATGACCTTTGCTCAAGAATTTTTGAGACAATAATATAGGGACTGCATACCACTCAGCTGTCCAGATTTTTGCATCATATTTTTCATCTTTTCCACATAAAATTTGTATTTTTCTGGCAAATTATAGAGGACTTGAAGTCACTAAATAAATGGCACACATTTAAATTGCAGACGTCATATCCTTTACAAAATGTTTGCTAAAACAAAACCTGTTATTCTGGCAACTTTCAAAGTTTATAAGATCGGTATTTAAAATCTGTCCCTATTTTTGGGTATTTGTCTCCCTATTATTTTTGGATTTGTCCAGATTTCTTGGGATATGAGGTTATGGGTAATTTAGAAATATGTTATATATGCCATACCTTAACTTAACTGCTCTTAAGTTAAGTTCACTAGTACTGAAGACACACAGACATCCTGTCTATTTCTAAGTCAGTTATCAGCAGGCTTAAAAATGAACCGGCTTCAGATACCATTCATTTCACTTGTATGTACCTCTATTTTCTGCTTAATTTCAAAGCAGAAAAAAGGGCAAATGAAAAAAAATGTGCTGTATGAGATGTCCTAAGAAGGAATGCATAGTCTGAGCTATATAACAAATATACAGAACACCTTAAAATGTTGTTCCTCAAAATGAAAATTAAAATATAAAAAACACTAGCGCAGGTCTTGGACACTTATGTTAATGCTATAACCACAAGATCACAAGTTTCATTAACACTTCTTATTCACTGGGACAGCCCACATATTTCAGCAATAGTCCAATGAATGTTTGTTCATTCATTCATTCATTCATTCATTCATTCATTCATGGATCTTTTTGGTATGCTTGTTTTCCCTGTCAACCATCCTGTCCATCAAAGTGATCATTTCCTTTTACTTCCACTGTGGGGTGAGATATAATTGTGGTTCAGCCAACATTCTGACAGTCATTGAATCATTTGCTGTTATGGCCAAACCACACCCTGTGGTGTCTGGCACAGATGTCCAACAAAGAGGGGCTTGCTGTTCTTCTCTCACATGTGCATGCTTCGACACATGAGATTTAGTTTACTTCTTGAAACCAATTTTAAAGACTGAAGTCCTTGTCCATGGCCGATATGCTGTATGCTGTATATCTGTCCTCCAGCAGGTGTCAGCACTGCAGTAGCCTCACAGTTCTTCCTCCAACAGAATGGGACAACTAATTGTCAGCTGCTCACTCACTCACTCACTCACTCACTCACTCACTCACTCACTCACTCACTCACATCCTTGCCTGCTGGATCCTACAACATTCACTTTACAAAATGATTCTGGGTCATGTATGTTGCACATAGGGCTTTATCTCCCTTCACTTTGCTGCCATTACAGACACAAACATATTGTGATTCTTTGTGTGATCTGCCACTAAATTCATCTCAGCATGTACATAAAATCAGGCCTAATTTCTGCTTCCTAATTGTTACACTTTAATTTCTCTGGTGTCATTTTCCTATGGCTACAAACCATCTTCATTGAGTCACTCTGGAGAAACAATTACAAAGCAGAAAAACAACATTTTTTGTATGAGCTGTCCAGTAACTGAAGTACCATGGTATAAAAAATCGGAGTTATATTAACAAATGCTTTAATCTGCATAAAAATCTTTACGTCTGTTGTCATATTAGTATTTATACATTTTTTTTTCTGTAAAAAAAATAAGTAATGTACAAAGCAGTGAACAGGAAACTAGTATTCCAAGCAGTTTTCATAGAGTACTTTGTAAATTAAATTGCAAAGCTGTATGACAGTTTCTGCAGGATGTGTCAGTCTTGTATCAGCCTTTTATGCTTTTCATTGACATTTTAATAAGCATTTGAATGTAGTCTTCACTGCTACTGTAACATTTTGTCAAAACATATCCAATGGGCAGTGGCAGATATGAAGAATTCTGACTACAGGCATGCCCAAACATCTGCACCGAGGTGGAACACATTTCCTTGCAATACCAAGCAAAAATTATTTTAAATTTCTAGACAACCATTGTGGAAACTGAGAACTGACAAGAGTTCATTCTTTGATGGTATACCATAGTGCATTCTTACTTACTCAGACATTATTTTGTAATGGTAATTGTATGGTATTTGATTTACTGACAGCTAGGGAGGAAGAAAAATATAATTTCATGCAAGCTCAAAAGTAAGTTAGGAAGAACACTTTGTACTTCACTAGCAAATGCAGTGTATGAATGAAATTTACATTTTCTCAAATGCAGATTAAGTTTTGTAGATGCTTGAGATGTACCCATCAGCTTGCATATTTCATGTTGGGTAGCCAACATATGGCATGTGCATTGAGACAATGGGAATGACAGCTTTGAACCTTAGAGTTTTTTTAAATAATTACTATAGCAGACTCAGACCTAGTCAAGCCCTACTCTATGAACATAGTTAACAATTAGGTAGAAACAGTATGCTTTTATCGGGAAACTTGAAATAAATGTTCACTTTCTCTAGCAATTATGAGCTATAGCTGAGGTATAAGAGACAATCGAAATGTTTTCTTTCTTTTACAGGGGTTGCAGTTGCTTTTATTTATCAGATATTCCCTTGAGCATAAAATGCCATCACTATCACACTCTGTTCCCTCTAGTGCTCACACTCTGTTTCCTCTTGTGCTCACTGTAGCAGTGATATGGCATCTGTCAAGTTCTGCTGTACATTTTTAATAACTTGATATTACTGTTGATTTCTGTTAAATAAATATTTCTAGCTAGAACTGTAGACGGTGTTTCCATGTATTTGTTTTGTACACTCTATCAGAACATTCCCTGGGAATGCATGGGCTTAGACAGCTATGTATGTTCTGAGTAGAGCTAAATAGAATACATGCATACATATATGCATACAAATATTTCAAGCGCGGACATTAATGCCCTTCTAGCCTGTCAATATACCAAAACAGTTGTACCCATAATAAGTGTCTAGGCTGTTCTTAAATATATCTGAAGTAGTGCTTGCTTTAATGTAATTTGTTTGTTCCATGCATCAGCTGCTCTCTCAGAGAACCAATTTGTACACTTCTAATTCCCAGAATATTCTATATAGGTTGTCTTATGGTTCTCTACTACTTTTTGATAACCTCAAACATTCCCAGAATGTCTTTTTTTTTTCTCAATTTTTTTCCAGTATATTTGAATGTATTCCATATAATAACTTAAATAACTACTTACACTATTTAGTTACTTTATAAGTATGCCCAATCCATTATTGTATAGTGTCAATCAATAAGACTTTTCCCCAATGGTTGTTGATAAATGGCTTTGGATAAATTCTTAGTTCTTTAATTTTAATTTCCAATAATGATGTGGTCTTCAGTAGGCTGTAGAAGTCTTCCAAAGTTGGTATTGTGTTTGTATTCCATCTTCTTGTTATACACTTCCTTGAAATTGCAAGTGTAGTCCATACTAGATACATGTTTGACCTATTCAAATGAGGACCTTTGTTCACATTTAATAATACAAGAGCTTTAGTTAAATAAAATGATTTGTTAAATAAAGCTTGTAGAAAGTTGATACCATTCCAAAATGGCTTAATTTTAACACAATCAAAGAAAATGTGGTTCCAATCTGCATTGTGTAGTTGCTCACATCTCCAACATATTCCTTTAATGGAAGATCTAATTTTACTGATTCTGTCTGGGGTTAAGAATGCTTTGTGCAAAAATTTCCAATTAAAAAAGTTTCCAGTATTATGAAAAGGATATATATTTTATCGACAATAAGATATTTGTTTTAATAACTTCAGTTAACTGTATTGAGTGTCATTTTGTTATATATTTCCAATAGGAGGTTTTGGTTGTTGTTTTATAGTTTATCAATATTTTGTAAAATTCTGAAATACTGTTTCCTATGTCAAAGTCATTATATATGATTTCATATATGTATTTTGTAAATTTAGGTATTTCTTTAAATGAAGAATTGTTAATTATTCTACTTAAATCTTGCGAATATGACAGAATACTCTGCAAAGTTAGCAAGTCCTGTTGTTGAATTTTGTATGTTGTTTTTATTACTTGCATATCTAAAACTTTTAGTTCTTTGATACATTGGAGCCAACAAGCTAATCGTTCCCAGGAATTAATAATTTCTCTCTATATTTTATGTGGAAAGTTCTTTGTGACTATAAACGGTGTTAAAAGATCAAACCAGATTTTTAAATCTATATTTGCATTAATAATTTTCCTAAATGAGTCAATGTAATCATTAATCGTACAAGTTTTAGTGGGTTTGGTTATGCTATACTGCATACTAATACATAATATGTGTCATTGCAAATTGTTTTTATCTATTTGAAATTTTTTTTGTAAATCAAATTAATTTATTGATATTGCAGTTAGTAATTCTTTCCAATTTGCAGAGTAATTTGGACTTATCCAATCTGAGATTGTTTTAGATATTGATGCTTTTATGTATGTTTCTATATCAGGAAAGTTTAATCCTCCATGTTTCCATTGTCTGATATGATGTATTAAAGCTATCCTGTTTCTTTTGGGAAATCATAAACATTTTATTAGGCATGAATTTATTTCCTTAAGTATATTCCTTTCTGGTAACAGCTGTATTGCCAAAGCTATATATAGGATCTTGGGCAGTAAAAACATTTTTATTAACTGTAGTATATCTTAAAATGTTAATATTATTTTGTTCCATTTTTCCACAGAGATTTTAATTGTATTGATGATATTATTGTAGTTTTTTAAGACTAATTCATTATTATCCTTGCATAACCCAATTCCTAGATATTTTAAGGTAGATTATTGTTTCCCTATGATGTGATCCCTCTTAGTTTGCAGTTCTTTTTTATTTAAAAATAAAAATTTTGATTTATTGAAATGGAGTCCTGAAGTCATGTGAAATTTGTCAATTAATATATCTAATTCTTCTAATGTCTCTTTTGTATTAGATAATGTTAGTAATATGTCATCAGCAAATGGCATTACTTTAGAATTATATTGTTCATAAACATCTATTCCTTTGATTTGTATATTGTTACTAATTGAATCTGCCAATATTTCAATAGCCAGAGCAAATAGAATCGGTAACATGGGACATCCTTGTTTAGTGCCTTTTGTTATATGTATAGATTCAGAGGTAAAAACACCTAAATTGACATGCGCTAAAATATTTGTGTGTGTGTGTGTGTGTGTGTGTGTGTATATATATATATATATATATATATATATATATATATATATATATATATATATATATATATATATATATATATATATATATATATATATATATATATATATATATATATTCTTTAGGAGATGAACAAAGGATGCAGGAAATTCAAATAGCATTAGGATTTTGAATAAATAGTCCCAATTAAGGGAATCAAAGGCTTTCTCTATATCTAAGCCAATTATGAGTGTTTCTTTATTTTCTTTATTAACATAATTTATAAGAGAAATTATTATTTTAATATTGTCATGTGTGTGTCTGTGATATATAAATCCAGTATGATCATTATTTATTGTACTGGATAGTGGTATTTTCATTCTGTTAGTTAATATTGTCATAAATATCTTATAGTCATTATTTAATAATGATATAGGTCTATATGAGATACAGAGGTTTGGGGATTTGTTTTCCTTTAGGATTGGTGTAATTAAGGAATATATCCAAGATGGTAGTATTAAAGCTTATGACTGAATTTCTAATAGATTTTTATGGAAGAGAGATTGTATTTTTGAAGGAAAAAGTTTATATATTTCCATAATTATGTCATCTATACCTGGACCTTTATTACTTTTTACCCTCTTTTATTGTATCTGTAATTTTTTTGTAGGATATGGGTGCTTCCAGATCTAGTTTTAGTGTTTCTATTTTTTTTTTTTTTTTAATATTAGAACATTTTTCATCTAGATTTAATTGATCAATATGTATATTTTCTTTTTGGAAATGTTCCATATAGTGATTTTTATAGGCATCAAGAATGTCATCTCTATCCGAGGCATTTTCCCTTTCTTTTCACGGAAGATACTTTTAATGCTATTAGCTTTAGATTGTATTTTGATTCATGTGGATAAATTATGTAGATATTTGGGAGAAGAGGCCAATGTATTAATTTTTAGTTTTTCTAAAGCTAAACTTGTTTTATGTGTTCGAATTTTGTTGTATTTATTGTTTAATACTTCGGCTTTCTTTTTCATCTCCAAATGATTTTGATTTTTTTCAGCTTTTACTGAAAAAAGTTTGATTGTAGACCTTGTATCAACCTTGAAAACCCAAATAAACCCATAACAGTTAGGAACTACTCTAAAGAAAACTATATCCTATTAAGCTACAGTATGTCAAAATTCATGGCTCTCCAAACCCTGGGAACACAGCTACCTATACAAAATTATTTACAGAAACTGTGTACAAATGTGGCATTGAGGCTGCCATACCTAGCAGAGGTAAGTCCAGATCTAACACCAAAAACAAACTACACTGGTGGAATCCATACCTTAACAGGCTTTATAACAAAAGAAAAAAGTCAAGGCCAAAATCAGAAAGAACAACTCTTATAGAGAAAAGAGCTCTCTGATTCAACTAAACTAGAAAATAAGATGTCTAATAAAGTCCAGCAAGGCCAATTATGTAAGAATTGATAGGACTGTAGAATACTGGAATGAACTGGAAATAAATGTAAGAAACTAGAATGAGATAGAAATTAATGTTTATGTCTGTTAATTACCCAGAACTGTGCTTAGCAGGTGCTAGTCTCTCCTTTATGTGCTAAATCTTCTTCTACCTTTCAAAACAAAAGTCTCCATATATTGTAGTTCAGTTAAGAATGTTTTATGTTGTACAGTGGAAGTAGATGGTGATAATATCAGAATCAAACCTTACTGTCTCCAATAACAGTACTGATAAACTGATATAGACTGAGTGATAATATCCATAGCTTCTGCACTCATTATACTGTCCATGAATTCTGTACTCACAATGTCAACAAGGCTGATAAACTGAAATAGACTGAATTATTATGTCCATAGCTTTTGCACTCATATTTCTTTCCTCCTGAATAATATAATTAATATTCTGGAATGCTGGATATTTCACCTGACTTCTGTACTCACTCTTGAGTGTCAGTAACAAACTTCTGTGGACTGTACTTCAATGACTTTCTACATATCAGTCCAGATGAACCATTCATTATCAGAACTCATCCTGGCAGCTCTGATAAACTGAACTTTGATCAGATTTTTCAGGAAACATTAATCAAAACTACCATTATACGAGTGATAGGTTGTTTAGAGACATCAACTGTTTCGAATTATTACAAATGTCTGTAGCCTATCCTGGTAAAAAATAATGAGGTCACTGACAAATGGGACACCACCTCAAAAATAACCATAGTTAAACCTGCAGTGGTCGAACAGGAGCAGCATATGCCTAGGCAGTCCAGTTCATTTAGGACCTTAGGAGGAAAATCTTTTCAGATATCATTAAACACAGTTTTCTGGACTGGGAAGGAAAACAAGGCAGCATGCATCTGGCTGTGTCTGAGGACATTCTGTTGATGACTTAATAAGTAATGACATTGTCAATGCAGTACCCTGTGTACAGACACCCTGGACTGATGAAATGGCTACTTCAGAGGGGTTGCTTGTCAAAGGCAGTGACTCAGGATCTGAGACACAGTTGGGGGAGGTACTGCACCTCCACTGAAGATGATGCTTGTAGGGGAAATGTAAATAATAGCAGTCAGCCAGAACTTGAGGCAGTACTGGCACAGAGTACTGGACTTCATTTGGAAGGGAAGATGGGGAGGGTCACTACGGAGGAGCTAAAGTGGGCAAAGCATTCAGACTGTACTTAGGGATTTAGAGATGTAGCCAAGGAGTCTCTAGACACTCAAGAGCAGAGTGGATCCATACACTAGGGCAAAGAGTGGTTGTAGGTAAAGAACAGAAAAGTTGTGACCCACTAGAGAGAGTCCCAAAATATGGAGACTAAATGTTCTAAAGAACTGACTTACATATACTAAGTTCGAGATGTCATTTCTTGGAATATTCCCTTTTCTCTGAGGTATGGTGATCTCAGAGTTGGTATATATAAGTTTGGGAATTAAGATGGGCTTCCCCCTCACATGGGGGATACAGGGAAGTTCCAGAATTCACTCTTCTCCTGTATTTTAGGTCTTTTTTTCAGCTTATTGGCACTCAGCATTTTGAGAACCAACATTTCAATAAGGAGCCATTGTACAAGAAATGGACCCCTGAAGGATGGCTACAGGAAGAAGCCAAATAGCAGCTGGTAGCATACAGGGGCTACAAACTGACATTCCTGGGCAAACAGGTCATATGGGCTACTGCAGAATTTGTATTGACTTAGGATTAAAATGATTTACCAAGATATTCAATCCAAAGAAAACAGGTGCAAATCACTTAAAACCAAGACTAAGAACCAGTTAAACATTTTCCTGAATCCAAACTTCTTACATTTGTTACAGAGAATAGAATGCTTATATAAGGCATTTTTATCATTTTTTTTTCCCATTATTTTATAGTTTTGTTTATAAATATATTTCCTGAAACATCTCTCAGTTTTACCTACATAAACGGTGGGGCAGCTGAAGCACTTAGCTAGGTATACTACATATTTGGATTGACAATTACCACCTCAAAATTTTAAGGAAGAGTCCATGTCATTTTCTAATAGCAAATTCCTTTTTTTAAGAATTTAGGAACATTAGGCACACCTTCCACATTTAACAGTCCTACATTTGGATGCTTTCTTATGAAACTGCCTATTTTGGAAACATTCTTTAAGATTATACTGTGTTTTAAAACTAAATGTGGGTTCTGGCCCCAATAATTGAAAAATCTCTGGATTGGCTCATAAAATGTTCAAATTCTTTTTAATAATAAATAATAATAAATAGTAAACATACTTTCAAATCTCTACTAAAAGATTTCACATTCAAAACTTGGATATGTTCCTGTACAGAACCAGACTAATTTCACGTCTTCCTGACTTTCAACATCCCTAGATCACAGGTGTACTGTGTAGTTTCACTTAGTGCATAGTACTGCGAACCAGGTGGTTAGGTCACGTTTATAGTTATGATTTCTAGTTTATGGCCCTGTTTGTCTATGGAAACTTCTTTTTGAATTTATGATCAAGCAATTGTATATTTGTTGTATAATATCTTGTTTAATTTGCTTCTCAATATTCTAACCACTGTATGCCGCATCATTTGTAAAACTGATTTTACTCCTTTTATATGTTCTATGCTCTTTGTACAAAATAGCTATGTTTATATAATCTTTTATTATTTTTATTATTTTTTATAATTTTTTACAATATATCTGGAGCTTTTCTCCCCAGGCCTCCACTGAAAATGGTCACCTTGTGTCCATTCGGACTAAACTGGTAAACAAATGGAAAATAAAATAATAACTAAATTAAAATAAAATAAATAATATTCATAATTTCTCCTATTTGGGAACAGTGCTGTATAACCAAAGCTTTTTTGTAATTATTCCCTCTTGTGTTCTGTTTGTCAGAATCTAAACCAATACTTAACAGGGGTTTATATCATATACCCCCTTGGGATTGAACATAATACCTAATCTCTTTTACTATCTGGTCAGGGTACCCTATTTTAATAAACATCTCTTCTACTGTGTCTAATTATTTAATCACATCTTCATATAGAGATGTCATTCTAGCTACTCAGATGCACTGACCCTTTACAATGCTCTTCTTTTGACTCAAGAGATGGGAGCTAGCCACCATGACCTGATTTTGACAGATCAGCGAATATCAGCTAAAACAATTATTGAGACACTACAAATATTCACGGAATGTGCTGGGTTTATAATCCATGAGCAGCTGGGTATGCAGAAGCTGCCAGCCAAGTGGGTATCCAAATGTTTGAATGCCAATGAGAAAAGACGTAGAGTGGACACTTCCAAGTTGATTTTGCTGCATTTCCATTGAGCTGGCGCCAACGTTTTTGCACAACTAGTTACTGTTGATGAAACATTGTTACACCACTATGATCCTGAGACAAAACAACAGCCCATGCAATGGCAGCTGATGAAACATGGTTCCACCACTATGATCCTGAGACAAAACAACAGTCCATGCAATGGTGGCTGATGAAACATGGTTCCACCACCACTATGATCCTGAGACAAAACAACAGTCAGTGCAATGGTGGCACTCTGATTTACCAAGGCCAAAGAAGTTCAAGACCCAAAAGTCAGCAGGAAAGGTCATGGCCATAGTGTTTTGGGATCACTAAGGTGTTATAATGACTGACTATCTTCCAAGTGGCTAAACAGTTAATGCAGAATGCTACTGTAACTTGCTGTGCCAATTACAGGAGGTACTGAAAGAAAAAGAGAGAGGGAAGCTGTGGAAAGGAGTTCTGTTTTTGCAAGACAATGCACCTGTTCACAAGGCTGACAAAATGATGGATGTTTTGATAACATTTTGGTTTCAGAGCATAGACCTGTGACATCCCCAGCCTTGGCCAGTAATCAAGGAACCTGAATCCTCACCACTGACAGTGGAGAATGACATTCACCTGGAATACGAATGGATGCACTCAGTATTTCCAGATGCAGACCTCTCTGCATCAAGCACAATTTCCCTTAAGACCACATGGGGTGCACACTCAGCCCAGGGTCTGGGTGTATCTGTCTGTCTCCCTCCAGGTCCGCAATATGACTCACAAATGGCACAGCTGTAGGGTTGGGTCCTCAGTCAGGTGTCCAAGCCAAGTATTCCAGCTCCCTTCTGTCACATCAGTGCTTTGTCTCCCTGCCCCAAGTAGCTGACACACACATTCTTTGAGATTTAATTTTCACACACACCTGGCAAAGGCTGGCGCAGATTTACTGGCTATGCCACCTTCTGTCCAAACTATAAGGTAGTTTCACTGCCATCAGTCAGTTACTATATGGCCCTTAAAAGGGTATGCAATTATACTGAGTGAAGTTAATAGTAATACAAATGGTAATGTTGACCAAACAGCAAGGCTTTCAGGAGTGGCCAGAATTATCACTCCATAAATATATGCAAATGCTCTCAAAACTTAAATATTTTTCTAAAAGGACTAGCCACAATGAGAAGTTTAAATATATTTACAAATAAATAGTAAAATAACATGAAAATACTAAATATCTATTTATAGTAAATACCAGTGTTTCATTCACAGGAAATATTAAAAATAACACCAATGGAAAGTTTCACACAGTTATAGAAAAACAGTATTTAGCTATTCTCACTATCTATTCCTGATTGACTAAAAGAATTACTGCTCCTACATTTTGAATTGAGCAAGGCAAGATGGGTGAGTAGTCCTTGTTGTCAGATTCTAGACAGAATACAGAATGCTGTTGAGACTTCAGTACCTTCTAATATTAAATCATTCCTCCGGATTCTCTATAGCTTACAATGCGTGCAAGATCGGTGCAGGAGCTCCAGCAGGCAATATGTCTGCCGTGCGATCCAGGAACAGCCTGCAGGGGCATGCACGAGTGCTCCTGCACTAATCCTGCACGGACTAAGCCCCTGTATGCAAATCACACCATTTGCAGGAGAAATCAATGCAAATGAGGTGATTTAGCAATCCAGGAAGCTTGCAACTGGCCGTGCAGGATTAGTGCAATCTGCAGAAATGTACTTGGTTAGTAACCGAGTTCATATCTGCAAAATCCAAAACAAAGCTGTGACAGCTCCAAATAGGTATAAGGCCATTGGCATTGCAAACATTAAAAAAAAAATAAAATAATCGACTTTTTTTTTTTAGCCGATCTCAGCTGTTTAAGTGTAGAGCAGCAGCGCGCAAACAGGATCTGGGGGGAAATAACAAAATAAACCAAAATTATGCATTCTAACTAAAATCAGTATTCTGCCATGCAAGTCAATGGCATGCAGAAGACAACATGACCAGAGAGTAGTGGTTGCTAAGGGGGGAGGCTCAGTGTGAGACATGTAACCATGGATTAGTAGGCAATCCTATGCAAATGAGGGAAAGGATAGTGAATCCCAGTTTTCCCCAGCATGTGAGTCAGGTCCCAACAGTCTAAGAGTAGGAATAGCTTGGTTCAAGCCTAGGAGTTAGGTGACATCATGTGGGGGTGTGTCAGGCATACTGTAAGTGGAATGGAGTCCTGTGGCTAGGGGGTGTGTCTAAACCTGCCTAGCACTCTTTACAATGCCTAAGCGGGTGTGTGTGTGCCGTGAACTGGGTTTTAAAGACAGAAAAAAAGTTAAACCAGGAAATAGCAGCAGTGTGCACATTTGTACACTCTGTTTGTGTGGTGCGCTCCCGGGCTTGAACAGGAAGGAAATGGGAAGGGAAAACATCAGTAGAAAGGCAACCAAGGAGAACTAGCATAGCTGGCAGGTGAAATGTATTAGAATCAGCCAATTACACAGGCAGCAGACCAGCCCATCCCAGAACACTACTATAAACTATGCAAACACCTTCACCTCTGGTTTTTCCCACACTCTACACCACCGGTGTAAACAAGCAGGGGAGTTTTAACACTCACAACAGCAAAATGATAGGGGCTACAAGAGCTATCATACAACAACTTGAGGAAGAGGCTGAGGGTGGTGAGGATGTGAATGCTGTCGACCAACCCACAGTGAGGAGATGGAGAAGAGTGTACAGACCCAGGGTAACCTAACAAGGGCTACATGAGCTGAAGACAGTGAAGCACTATAGGGTGGACAGGGACTTCCTACAGCAAACTGTTGAGCTGTGCCGGCCACACCTCACACACAGAACTAACAGAGGGGAACCCATCCCAGTGGATACCAAGGCATGTGTAGGCCTAAGAATACTAGCTACAGGTACCTTCCAAAGGCCAACTGGGGATATGATGGGGATCTCACAGGCATCAGCATCCAGGGTACTCCACCAGTTCCTGGATGCCATGTTAGCACTTGTCAGTGAGCACGTATATTTCTCCAACCCCCGTGAGGCATTAGCCAGCAATATGCAACTGTTCCACCAAATAGTGTAATACCCTGAGGTAGTGGGTGCTATAGACTGCATGCACATACGCATCAAAGCACCACCCGGTGAGCAGGGTAGGGTCTACATCAACTGCAAGGGCATCTCCTCCATCAACTGCCAGGTGGTGTGCGATGCCCAGGGCATAATAATGAATGTGTGTACTGGCTGCCCTGGAAGCTATCACGATTCCCACATCTGACATCTGATGCAGCTGTACCAGAGATTTGCCAATGGGGACATCCCTGACGGTCACCTAGTGGGGGTGCTGGATACGCACTGGAGCCGTGGCTGATGACACCCATCAGAAATGCACACACACCTGAACAAGAACTCCATAATGAGGCACACCACACAGATCAGTATTATATTTGAGCATGTGTTTGGGATGCTCAAGTCACAGTTCCGATGCCTGGACAAATCCAGTGGAGCCTTGCAGTACTCACCAGCTACATGTACCCAAATTGCCCTCATATGTGCCATGCTACACAATATGATCCTGTGGAAACAGCTGCAACAGGAACAGCACGGGGTAGGGCCACACAGCCCCCCCATCATTGCCAAGGCTGGCACAGGCACAGAGTGACTTGGAGGAGGAACAACCTGAGCCTGCTTCAGTAGGCAGAAGGAGGCATGCCCAGTATGCCCTGGCCTTGGCAGAGAGGCAACGCATAACACATACACTGACACAGGAGGGACCCAGGGAATGACAACTCCTTCTGACTCTCACATACAGTAAAAGGGATGCCAAACATTACACTACCTGTGCTCAACTATGTGTAGGGAGTGTACTATGTGCATCCAACATAGGCAGCCCTGCAGCACCACCTTTAATACTGGGACACCCACAAGGTAAGTGACTCACACATGCCAGTCAGGGGGTTCACATACCCAACAACAGTCACAGCCAGCAGGACAGGTGTAGACAAACACAAACAAAGACTGTGCTATGGCCTCTGAATGATGCCTTTGGGTAACCTCCCCCCAGGCCAACACAGACAGACGACAGCAGGTCAGGCAGTGGGATGTCAGTTCTGAAGGGTAGGAAGTCTGAAATAATATGTAGGTAAATAAAAGCTAAGATCTGTAGTACACTGGTATGCATCTGGGCAGCATGATAGGTAAGACTACAGAATGAAATGGAGTACCTGACATACCAGTACAGTCATAGCAAATGTGTACAAGTGTCAGGTGTGCTCCCCCATCCTACGTTGACATGTAGTAACAGGCAGGTGTGCCCCCCAATCCTGTGTAGACATGTAGAAATAGTTAGGTGTGCCCCCCATCCTACGTAGCATTTAACAGTCAGGTGTGCCCCCCAAAACCTGTGTAGAAATGGTCAGGTGTGCCTCCCCATCCTACGTAGAAATGTAGTAACAGTCAGGTGGGCCTCCCCAATCCTGTGTAGAAATGTAGAAATAGTCACTTGTGCCCCCCTTATCCCATGTAGAAATGTAGTAACAGACAATGTCATGTAATCGATGAATACCCTGCAGAAACAGTATACTACCTGTAGGTGTACAACACATAGGTCCGCACTGCATTACAGACTACCTGGACTTGATCCACACATTCAGTACAGATGGGCATACTGGGCTTGCTCACACACTTAGATAAATGAAGGCAATGTCAGTCAACAACACAGAAAGGTCATACTGGGCATGCTCACACACTTAAACACATGAAGGCCCTGTCTGCAAATACCAGTGGACCAGACATAACTGGCAGTCGCAGATAGGCCCTGTCTGCAAATACCAGTGGACCAGACATAACTGGCAGTCGCAGATGTTAGTGCAGACACTCCTCAGTATGCACCACACATGCTTTGCACACACAATGGACAGGAATACAGACATCTATCTAAGGACAACACACTATAATAAGCCAAATGTAGATGTACATAGATGTGTGGAAGAGTGTGACTGTGACAAGGATCCATCCAGGCCTGTCCCACCTAGCACACAGCCAAAGGGCTACAATTACATGAGGTTCAGATGTCACTCACTGTAGATACTAGCCACCAGTATCTGTCAGCAGTACATACTATGTGGTGCACGTGCTAGCTGTGCAACATGACTGTACAAGGAAGGTGTCATCTAGTATCTGTATACATGTACCTGTGAAATACGACCCTCTGTGTGGCCGCATGTGGTTTGGCAACCTCTAGATGAATGGTTTATGGCCCATGCACACACACTACCCTCCCCATAGCCCTTCTATGACAAGCCTGCTGAGGTCATCCACTGTGAAATACACCTTTGAGAGAGTTGTCACCCAGTAACCTCTGTGGCACTTCCCATAACTGCGTACTGCTGTAGTGTGATAAACTAGTTAGGTAGGAGTTCCAATCCCAGACTTGGCAAATGTGTGTGTGTATGTCTGTCTGTGCAGAGAGCAATGCTTTTTAGGGTAGTCACACTCCCTACAATTGAAATGCACTACTTTGGTAAGACTGCTGATATCATCCACCTAGAAATACACCTCGGTGAATGTTGTAGCCCAGTAATCTCTGTAGCACTTCCTATAACTGCGTACTGCTTTAATGTGATACATTAGTTAGGTAGGTGTTCTAATCCTATACTTGGCAAGTGTGTATGTGTGTGTCTCTGTCTGTGTAGAGAGCAATGCTTTTTAGGGTAGTCACACTCCCTACAATTTAAATGCTCAACTTTGGTAAGGTTGCTGATGTCATTCACCTAGAACTACACCTCTGGGAAGGTTGTAGCCCAGTAATCTCCATAGTGTGTGCTATAACTGCATACTGCTGAAGTGTGATATAGAACTCTGGTAGGGTTCTATTCCCACCCATGGCAGTTCTGGAGGTTTTGTGTGTGTTTCAAAGTCTGTGTAGGGAGCAATGCATTTTAGGCTAGTCACACTCAATACATTTCAAATGCCCTACTTTGGCTATCCTGCTGATGCCATTCATTGTGAAATATACCTTTGGGGAAGGAACTCTCCAGTAATCCCCATAGTGCATCCTATAACAGGTCCATGCTGTAGTGTGATATAGACCTCTGTTAGAGATTCTATACCCACACATGTCGGTTGTGAATGTTTTGTGTGTGCTTCAATGTCTGTGTAGGGAACAATGCATTTTAGCATAGCCACACTCACTGCAATTAAAATGTCCTACTTTGGCAATCCTGATGATGTCATCCAATGTGATATATACCTTTGGAGAAAAAATACTCCAGTAATATCTGTGGCGTGTACTGTAACTGCATAGTGCTGTAGTACCAGACATGACAGCTGTGTGTGTGAGTGTGTGTGTGTGTGTGTGTGTGTGTGTGTGTGTGTGTGTGTGTGTGTGTGTGTGTGTGTGTGTGTGTGTGTTTGTAACTTGTATACTGTGTGGAAGTAGGTGTGAGTGTGTGACACCTGAGCCCAATGTGGAGTGGGTTTTGCAGATTTCTTATATGGTGGGCCTAGTATATATCACAATGTCCACTATACAGATATAACAGATGTGAAATAGCCGAGAGGCTGGGGTGCAAATCCATACCCATACATGTAACATCAAGGCCAGGCAATCCCAGTTAGCAACCCCAGTATTACCCAGAGCACACTCTCAACCCATGTCTCATACACACACACACACACGCACACACGCACACACGCACACACGCACACACACACACACACACACACACACACACACACACACACACACACACACACACACACACACACACACACACACACACACACAGACACACACCTAAGCAACAGTCAATATGTGGGTAGTACACTGCATATTGGCCACTGATAGTAACTATGGAGTAATTGCAGTGGGCTACAGAAGGCATGGCACCCTGTCCATCTGTCCATTAGGCATGTACATGCAGACAGTCCACCTTCCCCATGTTCCCCACTGGACACCTGCAACACCTGTGGTGTCATCACATGTGACCCACAAAGGACATACCATGCCTGAAAACATGCCCTGTATGGACAGATGCTACTGACAGCAGGGAATGTCGTTAGCATGCTATCAATGTAGGTGCAGGGAAAACCTGCTGCCCATTACCAGTTCCCACCACAGGTGGCCAAGACTGGCACATCTGATGATAATCTGTGTACAAAACATGGGCCAGACACCCCAGGTACAGTTCCACATGTCACTGTACATGCATGTGGGAGGTGTGCACATCCCGGACACCATCCATTTCATGGACTAAGGAACACATACATGGCAAGCGATGCACAGTATTGGCCACACACAATAGTCACCCAGGTGACTGGATGGAGGATACAATACCCACCTGTGTGGGCAAATGCAGAAACTACAGCCCTGGGCCACAATGCAGACCATTGTCATATGGCCTGATGCCAAGGTATACCCATCACCTAGCTTTGTATAGCTGTCTGGCACAGTCGACCACCACACACCCATGAAGAAATGCACCCATGCATGTCAGTACTGGCACCCTGTGTGTTTGTGTGTGTGTGTTGTATGATGTGTATGATCACATCCACACTCACTACAACCCCCATTGGCATACTGAAGCATGCTGTCTGATGTCAGACACCGCCCCATACTCTTTGCCCTTATAACCTCTGTATGACCCATGTGGTGCATGTGATACCTGCACAGTAATGTGTTGTGGCACTCTCACTAGTGATGAGTTGTAATCCTGGCCCTGCCAAGTGTGTCAATGTGTGTGCTTCCCTGTGAGAGTGTGGCTGTGTTGACACTGGCACCGATTCATGCAGACAGGCATGTGTACTTCACCTAACATATAACTACCATATCCCTGTTGCAGATGTCATTCACCATCATATATATGTTCTGAGGGCTCCACAACAGGTACCCTATTTGACGCATCCAATAACCGCATAGAACTGTGATAGCACTACATAGTTGTCAGAGGCTTGATACCCTGTGCTGGTAGGTGTGTGACACAAACATGCTTAAGTTTTACTCTCCCACCCCTCACTGACTTGTTTTTGCCTCTGTCTGCTTCTGTCACTCCCACACTGGTGGATGTGGAGACCTACACCTGCTTTGCTTAGGCAGCAGCATGTGTATTTTAGATAATGCTCATGATCAGCTGATGGCCTCTGCATGAATTGCAGCCCTCCCCTAGCTGATTGCATGTGGAACAGCTGTGGTAACATTCCCATAGCCAATTGCATGGAAACATACTCCAACATCTAGGAACATCATGTTGTTGTTGAGCCTTTTCATTCACTGTGAACAGGAACTCGATCTGTTGTTTGACAAACAGCATCTCAGATGGATTGGGGATTTACCTTTGGCAACGTACACTGTGGAAACAAGCCAACACACAGCAGGGGGATGTGCCTGACCTGACTACAGACTGTAAGTGCTGCTATACTGCATTTGTAGTAATGCTGGTTTAACAAGGTATGTGTGGATATGGCTGTCCTACATGTATTAATACCTGCCATGTCAGTTCTATGTTTATGAGGACTTTCCATCTGTAGGGTCATCTGCAGACTGGGCAGTGTGTGGTGCCTTTGGTTTCATGTGTTACCCACAGAGCATGTGTCTGTGAACTGCAGAAGGTAGTGTGAGGATTGCAGTCTGTAGATGGTAAAAGCCGTAACAGTTACTGACTTCATATCCCTCATAGGATATATGTTGCAACAAACCCTGTTACAACAGTAAATGCATGATGTTATCACAGCAACATGTCAATATTGGCCCTGTGTATGTGCTTCCAGCCACAACTCTGTCAACCTTTGTACATATGTCATGCATTAAGAGGTGCATATGTGCTGTACACCATGATTAGTGTCATCATATCTGATAACAAGCCAGTGAGATATCAGACTGCTACACATTTTATGTACAGTAGGGGTTATATTTGATGACATAACCTGGACATTCTGTGGTTGTTTGCACAGTACTGAGGTCTGTGTGCTTATGGTGAATGCCGTCAGTGTGTGTATTGTTAATATGTACATTGGCCTGTGTACAGACTGTGGTAGATATCATCGTTCTAGGCCCCGTCCTATCTGATGTTACATGCTGCTCCACTGTATGTTACTGTATAGGCTTACATGTTTGTAGGGCCATACACACACACATGTCCCATACCACAGACTGGCATCAGGCCACACTGTGTAGTGGGCCAGTATATTTAGGGTTAGTGTGTGAGTGGCACATATGAGGATGGTGTTGGACATATAGTCCATATACTGTAATATTATGCTAGCTTACCATATGTGGCTGTGGCTGTGTTTACATTGGTTGTGGTTATGCGCTTTCACACAGGTGTATCTTACCCTGTGCTGTGACATGCCTGTAGAGCCTGCTATATATGCAGGTACATGTTCATTCCCCCATAGGAGATGTAGGCCAGTGTTGAGCCAGTCTGCCTGTAGCCTGCATAGTGCATTGTTACATGCCTAGCAGCTTAGTGTACTTACCCAGTGAGATGTTATGTCCAGATACTTGCAGATGTACTGCTGCCGGGTCTTCCTTAACAGTTATGTATGTCAAAGAATCAAGCATGGAGTGGTCTGGTGGATCCAAAAACACTGAGAACACAATAATCCACCTGTTTACCTTCTGAAAGCCTGAATTGAGTACTCCGTTGTTTATTTTATTCAAAAGGTTGTAAAACCACAATAAAAAACAGCTGAACACAGCTTAAGCACAGTAACAAATTCAATAGGGTAAAACCTTTCAACCTGATTCAGTCTGTGAGTAGTAAAGTCCTCACTTGAATGGACTACAATGGCCTCCACAAGCTGGTCCCAATAACCGGTGACAGCAGCTGTAGCTTGAGACTAAGTCCATGAACAATATAGTCAACAGTAAAATGGACTACAATAAGCTGATCACAGCCAGTCCCAATAAACAATAACAGCAGCTGCAGCTTGAGAATGAGTCCGTGAATAGTACAATCAACAGTTTAAATGGACTGCAATGAGCTCCAGAAAGCCAGTCCCAATAACCATCTACAGCAGCTGCAGCTTGAGACTTACAAACTACACATCCCATTAGATCAGTGTACCCTCAGGTATCAATTGCACATAAAATATTTCAGCAAAATATAAAAGAATCAAATAGTTCCAAAAAACAGTCTTCACAATCTCAGACCTCACTCCTGAACCTGGTAACAGCAGATTATAGCAACACCAAACAGTTCCAAGGAAACAATTCCTAATGGTAAGCGCTTTTGTCCACTTAAACATGGACTTTTTCAAACCTAAATATCTCACCATTAGGGCTTGTTTTAAATAACAATCCCATAGTCCCCTTAATTGTTAACCTCATCAATTAACCAATTAAAACAACAATTAGTTGTAAGTTCTTAAACATACATTACACCAGTAAAATGATGTCAGTTAAAAATACTTGCATGAACAGTCACATTTATAATGCAGCTAATATCAAAGCTTGTGTGCCTTGTCTTTTAAGATACATGCTAAGGAGAGATGTTCATTCACCCCTGGGGGGTACATAGCTGCTAATTTGAATTGCCATCAAACTTCACTATTACTGATCTTGTTACCCCAGTCCCCACCCCTAGGGTCTCTAAACATTTTTCCAAAATACCAAACTTAAAGCTTGGTTCTCCTGTACAGGTCAAAGTGTGTTTAAAAAGAGAATTGTTAGGGTTCCTGGTTTCAACCACATAAACATGTTCATAAATCTGCTTATGGAGCATATGCTCCATTTTTCCTACATAGAATCCTTGACAGCCAGTACAAATATTAAGGTAAACCAATCCTTTACTATTACAATTTCCATTGACAAGGTGCACTCTGATCTGAAACTCACCTACTGTAACTGTAGTACCCTCCAATATATGTGGGCAATCTCTACATGTCCCATATTTCTGGGTTCCCCTATCCCCAATTGGCATCAAAGGGCGTTCCAGGTAATACTTCATATTGTGCCGTACTTTGTGAATGAATAAAGGGGTGATACCTAATTGGCTGTACACTTCGCTATTACCTTCAATGATAACCCAGTTTATGGTAATAATGTTTTTAACTGTGTACCCAAAATTGCCATAGTACGTAACCATAGCTTTGGAAAAATGATTATCAGAATCTTTGTTTGATTCTTCCTGAATGTTACCTTGACCTAATAAAGGTGAATATCCCCCCCCCCCATTCTTTCAACACCTCTTCTCCCAAGGAATACACCAACCTTTTGGGGTATCCTCTATCCAGAAACATTTGAGTGAGGCAACCCAGTTCACTTTTGAAATCAATCAAAGTAGAGCACATCCTTGCCCCCTTGATCATTTGCCCCTTCACAAGATTTTTCTTAACATGGAAGGGGTGTCTACTGTCAAAGACCAAGTAGTTGTTGGAATATGTGGGTTTATGGTACACTCTAGATGTGAAAGTCCCTGTACTTCTGTTAGTTGAAACAGTCATAGCCAAATACTCTATACAATCTGGGGAAAATGCGTGTGTAAACTTAAAGTAGGGACTAATTTGGTTGATAAAAGAATAGAAATGATTTGCTAGCATTTCCCCACCTTTCCAAAGGACAAACACATTGTCAAGGTAATGGAGATATAAGGCTCATTCCTTCTCAAATCTTGAGGTGAAAATATATGCCGATGGCAACCCCTTTTAATTGTCTGAAGTACTCATTTTCAAAAAAAATGAAGTTATTATTTAAGATAACTTCCATAACATCCACCATGAAATTAGTAAGCCCTGAATTCAAGTTAGTATAGTCATGAATGGCTTCCCGAAAAAATTCGATACCCTTTTGGTGGGGAATGGAATTGAAAAGGTCAACTACGTCAATAGTTGAAAATCTCACGCGTTTACCACCTAGATTTCTTTTGATTCTAGTCAAAAAATCCCACAAATCAATTAACACATGTAGAATAGGGCACATTGAATTCTTTAACAGTCTGTCTACAAAGATGCCCAAGGAGTAGGTGGAACTGTTATTGGCAGCCACTATTAATCTGTATGGAGGGTGTTCAACACACTTGTGTACTTTGGGGATACCAAAGACAGTGGGGATATAAGGGTTTTCATTAACCAAAAATCTGTATGTCTCTTCATTAATAATCCCCTGAAAAAGACTGTCTTCGATAAATAACTGTATCCTCCTGTGGGCAATGTTGGTCTGATTGAGGAAAACTATTTTGTATTTCTCTCAGTCATTCAAGAGATTTGCTTTATCATTTATGTAGTCATTTTTGTCCACAATCACTATTCCTCCCCCTTTATCTGGCTTCATAATCCTCATTTGATCTGTTGATCTCAAATTTCTCAATAATTCCTCCTCTTCTTTTGTGAGTTTGAAAAATCTGTCATTTTGATTATGAAAAGCCTGACAAATTTCCTTAGAACAAACTCTTTCAAAACTAGCCAGGGTGGGATGGAGGGGGGCTGTATATACTTTTCTTCTTGAATAGCCCTGGTCCTACTGTCTTGTCAGTATCCTTAAAGAGTAATTATAAATTAAATTTCCTCAAGTATAACTTGAACTCAATAAGTACCTCTGAAATATCTGTTTTCTTACTGGGAAAAATTTACGACCCTTTCTAAACAATGAAAAATGTGTGCTAGTAATCTCTTCATCCATGTAGTTAAAGATGTTAAAACCTGAAACACTCAACATCTTACCCCCAAAATATGAAATAATCTGACCTTCATACAGATTGGGACTCAATACTTGTTCCCCCTGTTGCTCCTCCAGAAGTTCCTCTGCCCTCTCTGTCTCTGCCCCTTGGGGCATCCCCTGTTGGTATAAAAAATGGAGACCATTCAGATTCCTGTTGAAAATTCTGTTCGACCTCCTTAAGGTAGGCAACTTTTGTTCAAACACTTCACCTTCATCAATAACTTTTAGGCAGGGGATAGGCTGACTTTTCTTTGTACTCCAATTCATCTCTCTTTAGCTTCTTATGTTTCCTTGCAAAATTCTCTTTCACCTACTGTTCAATTTTTTTAATTTAAGTTTTTTAGAACCCACAGCTAGCAATGTTCATGAAGGAGGGTTTGAGATGGGTTTAGCTTCTGTGAACTTCGAAGAGGGGGGGGGGTGTTAGAAATGACAGTGCTACACCTCACTACTACAAAGATGAAGGTGAAGTTTTTGAACAAAATTTTCCTACCTTAAGGAGGTAGGAGAGAATTTTCAACAGGAATCAGAATAGTCCCCATTTTCTAAGCCAACAGGGGATGCCCAAGGGGCAAAGACAAAGATGGCAGAGGAACTTCTGGAGGAGCAACAGGGGGAACAGATATTGAATTCCAATCTGTATGAAGGTCAGATTATTTTATCTTTTGGGGGAAAAATACTGAGTGTTTCAGGTTTTAACATCTTTAACTACAGATGAAGAGATTACTAGCATACATTTTTCATTGTTTAGAAAGGGTCTTAAATTTGTTCCCAGTAAGAAAATGGATATTTCTGAGGTACTTATTGAGTTCAAGTTATACTTGAGGAAATTGAATTTAGAATTATTCTTTAAGGATACTAACAAGACAATAGGACCAGGGTTATTCAAGAAGAAAAGTGTATACAACCCCCCCCCCCTCCATCTCACCCTGGCTAGTTTTGAAAGGGTTTGTTCTAAGGAAATTTGTCAGGCTTTTTATAATCAAAATGACAGATTTTTCAACCTCATGAAAGAAGAGGAAGAAGTATTGAGAAATTTGAGATCAACAGATCAAATGAGGATTATAAAGCCAGATAAAGGGGGAGGGATAGTGATTGTGGGCACAAATGACTACATAAATGATATAGCAAATCTCTTGAATGACACAGATAAATACAAAATAGTTTCCCTCAATCAGACCAACATTGCACACAGTAGGATGCAGTTATTTATCAAAGACAGTATTTTTCAGGATATTATTAATGAAGAGACATACAGATTTTTGGTTAATGAAAACCCTTAAAACCCCACTGTCTTTGGTATCCCCAATGTACACAAGTGTGTTGAACACCCTCCATACAGATTAATAGTGGCATTCCATAACAGTTCAACATACTCCTTCGGCATCTTTGTAGACAGACTGTTAAAGAATTCAATGTGCCCTATTCCACATGTGTTATTTGATTCATGAGATTTTTTGACTAGAATCAAACAAAATTTAGGTGCTGAACTGGTGGGATTTTCAACTATTGAAGTAGTTGATCTTTTCAATTCCATTCTCCACCAAGAGGGTAGGTAATGTTTTCGGGAAGCCATTCATGACTATACTAACTTGAATCCAGGGCTTACTAATTTCATGTTGGATGTATGTTATGGAAGTTATCTTAAATAATAACTTCATTTTTTTGAAAATGAGTACTTCAGACAATTAGAAGTAGTGGCCATGTGCTCAAGTAGTGCCCCTATTTTTGCAAACTTGGTCATGGCCACTTGGGAGAAGAAGTATATTTTCACCTCGAGATTTGAGAAGGAATGGGCCTTATATCTTTGTTACCTTGATGATGTGTTTGTCCTTTGGAAAGGAGGGGAAATGTTAGCAAATCATTTCTATTCTTACATCAACCACATTAGTACCTACATCAAGTTCACACACACATCTTCCCCAGGTTCTATCGACTATAAGGATGTGACTGTTTCAATTGACAGAAGTACAGGGACTTTCACATCTAGAGTGTGCCATAAACACACATATTCCAACAACTTCTTGGCCTTTGACAGTAGGCACCCCTTCCATGTTAAGAAAAATCTTGTGAAGGGGCAAATGATCGGGGGGGGCAAGGATGTGCTCTACTTTTATTAATTTCAAATGTGAATTGGGTTGCCTCATGCAAATGTTTCTCAATAGAGGATACCCTGAAAGGATGGTGTATTCCTTGGGAGAAGAGGTGTTGAAAGAATGGGGGGTATTCACCTATATTAGGTCAAGGTAACATCCAGGAAGAATCAAACAAAGATTCTGGTAATCATTTTTTCAAAGCTATGGTTACATACTATGGCAATTTTGGGTACACAGTTAAAAACATTATTACCAAAAATTAGGTTATCATTGAAGGTAATAGCAAAGTGTACAGCCAATTAGGTAGTACCCCTTAATTCATTCATAAAGTAGGGCACAATATGAAGTATTACCTGGAACACCCTTTGATGTCAAAGGTTGGGGATAGGGGAACCCAGAAATGTAAGGCATGTAAAGATTGCTCACATATATTGGAGGGTACTACGGTTACAGTAGGTGAGTTTCAGATCAGAGTACACCTTGCCAATGGAAACTGTAATAGTAAAGGATTGGTATGCCTTAGTATTTGTACTGGCTGTCAAGGGTTCTATGTAGGAAAAATGGAGCATATGCTCCATAAGCGGATTTATGAACATCTTTATGTGGTTGAAACCAGGAACCCTAACAATTTTCTTTTTAAACACACTTTGACCTGTACAGGAGAACCAAGCTTTAAGTTTGGTATTTTGGAAAATGAATTGAGAGACCCTAGGGGTGGGGACTGAGGTAACAGGATCTGTAATAGTGAAGTTCGATGGCAATTGAAATTAGGAGCTATGTACCCCCCAGGGATGAATGAACATTTCTTCTTAGCACCTATTTTAAAAGGCAAGGCATACAAGCTTTGATATTAGCTGCATTAGAAATGTGACTCTGTTTATGCAAGTATTTTTAACTGACAGCATTTTACTATTGTAATGTCTGTGTAAGAACTTACAACTAATTGTTGTTTTAATTGGTTAATTGATGAGGTTAACAATTAAGGAGACTATGGGATTGTTATTTAAAACAAGCCCTAATGGTGAGATATTTAGGTTTGAAAAAGTCCACGTTTAAGTGGACGAAAGCATTTACCATTAGGAATTATTTCCTTGAAACTGTTTGGTGTTGCTATAATCTGCTGTCACCAAGTTCACGAATGAGGTCTGAGATTGTGAAGACTTTGTTTTTTGGAACTATTTGCTTTTTTATAGTTTGCTGACATCTTTTATGTGCAATTGATGCCTGAGGGTAGACTGATCTACTGGGATGTGCAGTTTGTAAGTCTCAAGCTGCAGCTGCTGTAACTGGTTACTGGGATTGGGTATGTGGAGCTCATTGCAGTCCATTTAAACTTTTGATTGCACTATTCTTGGACTCATTCTCAAGCTGCAGCTGCTGTCATTGTTTATTGGGACTGGCTGTGAGGAGCTTATTGTAGTCCATTTTACTGTGGACTATATTGTTCATGGAATTGGTCTCAAGCTACAGCTGCTGTTACTGGTTATTTGGACCTGCTTGTGGAGGTCATTACAGTCTGTTCAACTGAGGACTTTACTACTCATGGACTGAATCAGCTTGGAAGTAGGGTTACCACCTGTCCCTCTTTGTGTGGGACAGTCCCACTTTGGGCAGTTATGTCCTGCAAAAAAAAGCCCTAAAAAATGGCAAATGTCCTGAGATTTTAAGACAAAGTATATTTCTTAAGTTTTCTTTAATAGTTGCACAAAACAGTTATTTTGTATCTGAAAGACATAGATACTATTTGAAATAGCATAATCAACGCAAATACTACAAAAATAAGCTTTTATTTTGGCAAAAAAAGTGAATTTCTGTCCTTTGCACTGGCTGTGAGTGTGTTTTGTCCTGCAAAATCTCACATTTCTACAGAAATGTCCACTTTGGGCATTTGAAAAGGTGACAACCCTACTTGGAAGGTTTTTACCCTACTAAATTTGTTACTGTCCCTAAGCTGTGTTCAGCTGTTTTTTTATTGTGGTTTTACAACGTTTTGAATAAAATAACTGACAACCAATGGAGTACTCAATTCAGGCTTTCAGAAGGTAAAGAGTTGGATTAATGAGTTCTCAGTCATGTATGTCAGACAGAGTGGTGGGATGCTGTACAGATGTATGTCAATATCTAGTGGGTAGTATGTGGCCTTGGCACATCTGTACCAGCAGTTATTATGTGTCAGGACAGACAGGGGTGTGTGAATGCATAACCTATGGGGGCGAATGCATGCCAGTTCTTATGTGTTATACCCATCTACATGGCTGTTAACATCCATATTGTCAGGCTTGGTCCACATGTTCTGCACTAAGGGGTTCTGTGTATACCTCTGGACTGTACAGAGTGTGTCAGAATGTCCACATCTATTGGTCAATATCTCTGCTGTAGTCCACAGCAGCATTACGTGCTTGCAGCAGTACTGTACTATGATGACCTTAGGATGTCTGTCAGTAGCCAATGGTGCACATGTGAAAAGCGGGTCTATATTAGAAGACCGAACAGGCTTCCTTTGAATGCGTCATGGTTGAACTTAAAAGGGTGAAAACGCAAAATATCAAAGCGGTTGTTAAGCGAATTCTTTCCCTGGGAAAAAAATCGCTTGGCAGCTTCAGTACTTTGCCGTTTGTGGCATGGTAGTGTGTTCTCGCAGTTGGTATATTTAAGTAGGGGGGTGGGGGTGAAGCCCCCCACTCAATGTAATGCTTGAAATTGATGTTTATTTAATTATTTTTTTTTGTTGGAACAGCGATTTTTTCCTTGGAAAAAATCACTGTTCTGACACTTCGACATTGTAAGCTTTCGCTTACATAGGGTCGATCAATCACCATTCGCTTTTTTAAGTGTTTGGTGATTTAACATAGACCCGTGAAAAGAAGATGTGATCTCCCACAAACACCATGTCTGTGAAGACAATTCCTATTACAGTAGCAATATTCTGTTAATATACCAGCTATACATACCTGACAGCCCCTTGCACTACAAAGTTGGGACTATAGGGGCTGAGGCTGGGCTGCACTCCATGTTCAGGACATATGGTGAATATATATGTACATATGATTATCCAGATATCTATATAGATAATTACACATGTGCATATCGACATTTATAGATGGGTGTGTGTATGTACATAGATATGCATATACACACCCAGATATATACATATACAGAGCATTATATGTCTACACATATACAGATAATGATACATATGCACATATATGCATACCACACTGCCATCCCTGCCAGCAGTCCACTGCTGTTGTATTCCCCACACATATGTTGTGGCTGGGAACATATATGTGTGGCCTTCACCTACACAAGACATTAGTGCCCATATGCACTCCAGCGGCCACTGTATGTAATAGTGGTATATGGCCCTGTATTATTGAGTCAGGGGGGATGCACCATACATATCCTAGACTGTTACAAAATGTGGGGGCATCACGGGTGAGCTGCCTTAAAGTATCTGGATGTACAGTACCATACATTTTACCTGTCTTGACATTACTTACAAAAGTGGGTTATTGCAGGCCAACTGCCTCCTGCCATATAGAGTGTTCTGTTTGCCAGTGCGCCTGTGATGGTGTCAGTTATACCTGGTTATGTAACAGTTACATTCCATTTGGTCAACTGAAGTCTTTACCACCTAGTGATTGTGTACAGAGTGCAGATAGAGGCTGCTGCACTTTACACTTGCATCACTTACTGTTGATTGTGTGGTATCCTGTGGCCCAGTCTTTCTTCACTATTGTACGATTTGGAGGGATTGGCCTGGACAGCAACAGCTGTGAACCTTTCCAGACTACTGTATTAGTATAACTGTTTCACAGCTACATTACTCTGTTTATAGGGATGTCAGTGTCTGAACAGCTATATGACATGGCATATAAAACTGTAATAGTACACAAATAAAAGTTTTCCATTTCTGCAAACCTGTGTGTGGTGTTTTATCCTATGACTTCTCTGTAGGTATATGTTGCAGGCACTGAATATCATTTGTATGGGTGGCTCATCCAATGTCCAGCTGTTAGTGTGTATGTATATATACATATGTGTATATCTGTATCTGCATATATGTGTCTGTGTATATGTACTTGGGGATGTTGATAGCTTCCACATTTTAAATTTCCTATGGGAGTCAGACTGTACTGCATGATATGTTACCAATACCAGCCTGACATCATACATGTGGGATGTAGTACTGTTAACATCTTGTGCCCATGTCATGTCAGGACCTGGTTATGGTATCTGCAACACTTGGTAGTGCATTGCAGGGTGGATGTGTTCGGCTGTGATGGGGGTGGGTATACATATTCGTACAAGACATATATTGTTTGGGGCCTCTCAACCCCATTAACGGTACATGTGGACACATATGATTAAGTTAATCTCTCATTGATATCTACACATGTATGTCCATATATACCTATATGGATATATATATATATATATATATATGTATATATATATATATATATATATATATAGCTGCTTACATGTATATAACTATGTCCGTATATACCTATATAGATATATATCTGCTTACATATATGTAACTTGCTGTGTATATGTAGACATATAGGTGCAGACATATATATGTGTTGATGTAGGCATTCACATGAATATATGTTCATATATATATATATATATATATATATATATATATATATATATATATATACATATATAGATATGTTGTAGCTGTTTAGCTATTAATATATTTACACACAGACATACATCTACATTTTGGACTACATTCTCTGTACTGTTTAATGACTGAGCTGGATGATATGTTTTTGAAATCATCAGGGTTATGTATATCTGGGATGGCTTAGTGGCAAATCACTTTGTCTATGGTGTGTAGGGTCTTGGGTTTGAGCTTTGCAGAGGCTGTTTATTTTGTTGCTGGGCAGAATACGGGACTTTGGATACAGAGTGATTAAGGCACTAGTTGTAAGCAGGTTTGCGCGGGTTTCCACGGAGGTAAGCACTGCTAACTTCCGGTTACAGTTTCTTATACTCAGTTAGCTATGAAATTGCTTACCCAGTGTAGGCATTGCTTACCCCCATGCAAACAGGCTTAGACCCGCTTACTGCTGCTTAAAAGTGCTTTCTCCTGCTTACCCCCATGCTAATTTCTTTAAAAGAAAAGAAAAAAGGGTTGATAGGAAAGTGGTAAAAAAAGGGCACAAAGAGAGAAAGACAGTAGGGAAAATAGCTAAGGATGTACAGGAAGGGTGTAGGGAAGGTCCATAGTTGCCCATTCCTTCTACAGCAACAGCTGTGCATATACACTGAATTTGGAGGTAGATTTGGACACTCAAACCCCTGGGAGAGGGGTAAGGACAACAATAAGTTATGATGCCAATTAGACTGGATTACATGTGTCCAGTGGACACGTGCAAAAGTGACAGCTATGTATGGGGTGAGATATTTTTGTGGGAACAGATTGCCCTTTTTTTCTTTTTTTCAGGTGAGAGTGGGATGTTGGAGAGGGGTAGTAGGTATATTTGTGGAGGTAGGTTGGGTAGGTTAACAGACAAGACACACATGATGCATATAGGGGTGGTATATGTCACACGTGGGGGGTAAACACCTTGATGGGGAGGGGTGTTGAGATATTGGAAGACCACAAGCCCCTTAGTGGTGACATTGGGACTGAGGTCTCCATGCATGGGCAGTCACCACTGCACCTTTGCAGCCCCGAAGGTGGCTGTGCTGGGGGGCTGAGTCACAGAGCCAGGCTGACACTCTAATCGTGACATGTGGCCCTTGAGCTGGCGTAGAAGATCACCGAACTGCTCGTTCATTGCTCTAAGCATCACGACCCCGACCTAGTGACAGGTGACAGGTGCTTGTTTGTGCCCAGTCCTGGGGGGGCAAGACCCATCCCCTGAGGCATGTCCACCCAAAGGTGGTGCAGGACCAATGGACAGTGAGGTCCGGGGTTGGGTCCCAGACATGCTGGTGTCTGGTGCCACGACCAGCTGAGGTGGGACAGGTGGGTCCACTGGGACTAGCCTTCACAAGCGTGCTATAGTGTTTAGATTTCATCATCATATATGGGTTAGTAATAGTCAGCACATTCCAGGTTTAGGTATAACAGCATGCATAGATATTCCCATTAACCCAGACACCAGATATGAACAGTTGCATAGCAAACACAACACATACATATATGGGATCACAGTGGTAATAAGAACAGCATGCAGGTACATTGATGGCACCATGCCAACAATATTGGAATAATTCAATATGGCACATGCATGGGAACCATTAAAATATTTATCAAACAATTGGACATTATCAGAGTCATTACATACCATTTGAGGTGGGTATGTTGATTATTGTTGGAGATAAGGTGGGGGGAGAGAAAGATGTCAATTAACAAGTAGTATATTCTTGTAGTCCACATTACTTTCCTAGTCAGTGCTGTTATCTATACCTTACAAGTCTTACTACACTACCCTATATCTTTAATTTGGACAATGATATGGCTGTCGTCATCATTACACATGAACCGGTTTTACGTGCAGTATACACCTCTTACCTAGTATACCTGTGGAGAGAATGTTTGTTAACACTGAGTAACTGTTTGTACATATACGCCCGGATTCTGAGTTGATGTTTTGCACTATGCTATTCAACTCTTTCTACACAGACTCTGGCCATGTGTTGACCACATACTGGTGTGCCCGGACATATCTAGAATATTGCCCTCTTCCACCTTTAGTGACATGACACACACATATACATGCTTTCCTACACAGTTATATTATGTAGCATAGTATGGGTGACAGTGACCAGTGATACTTTATTATTCAGAGAAACTGCAACACTCACAGTCCCCTACAATACCATGGTGGACAGTACCAGTACAGGTTATATTGGTCTGTATCCCTCAGCACAGTGTTCGTATCCAACGTACCTGTGGGAGCAGTGTTTGTTAGCACTACCTGACTCTTGCCACACAAAGTTCCAGATTACACATTAGTAATATGCACATACATCGCACTCTGTTACTGTATACACTTGGTCACGGCTAGACAACATGGGAGTGTAGATAGGACATACTTGAAATATTACTCTCTTAACAGTTTTGGAGGTTGCTACAGTGACAGGTATGTTCTCATGATGGTTGACAATCACTTGTATTCCCTGTTTGCTGGCTACACATCTGGGATCATCCCACAGACTTACCAGAGGGATAGGGGGACAGGCAACAGATATGGGCACATATGCTGGACACTCTAGCCTCATCTGTACAGTTGTGAGGTATGAATCTGTATGCAGTCTAATTCCACTCCCAGGATTCAGATCATGGCTGTGTCTGCTACAACTTAAATATTGTCCATCACAGTTGTGTCTGCTATATTGATATTGCTGTATATCTCCAACCTGCTTTCTGTTTTATTAATCCC
This sequence comes from Protopterus annectens, assembly GCF_019279795.1. Taxonomy (NCBI): domain Eukaryota; kingdom Metazoa; phylum Chordata; order Ceratodontiformes; family Protopteridae; genus Protopterus; species Protopterus annectens. Next base: position 1,890,184,971 of record NC_056737.1, on the reverse strand, counting down.
CTGTACTTATGCATTCTGACCACGTATAACAACACTCTTATACAGATTTCCTAGACAGTTATATGTTGTAGGACAGTGTGGGTGACAGTGATGTGTAATACTTCATTATTCAGAGCAACTGCATATCATTCTTGTATTTCTGGCCATAGTGTTGGTATCTGACAGACCTGGGGGAGGAATGTTTATTAGCACTACCTGAATGATCCCACAGACAGTACCAGGTTCCACATTACTATTATGTACACACATCTCACTCTGTTACTGTACACACTCTGACCACAGCTTAACAAGTTGGGGTGTAAATGGGACATACCTGGCTTCTTAATCGCATAAGGTATTGGGGAGTTGCTAGTGTGCCAGGTTTGTTGTCATAGATGTGTATCAATCAGTTGTATTTCCTGTTTGCTGCCTATACGTCTGGGATTATCCCACTGATTTCCCAGGGGGACAGGTTGACAGGCAATGGATATGGGCCACCTTAATAGACATTCCGGACATATCTGTACAGTTGTGGGGTATGAATTCTGTATGCAGACTACTAACACTGGCAGGGTGCGAACTGTGGCTGTGTGTGCTAAAAAAAACAACAGTTTACATCTCAGTTGCATGTGCTATTCATTTTTTGCTGTCTGCATTTTCCCTGTTTACTGTCTATGTGTCTCTCAGTTGTACTAAATGGCCTCTGGGGATTACACCTGTCATATACAGACATTCCTACACATTCAATTTATGGTGCATGGTGTGGGTAACAGTGCTTAATACAACAGTACTATTACATGGCTGCAAATCTGCATATGATACCAGAATATACACTTGCAGTCCAGCAGTTAGACCTGTTTTGTCAGGATATTACACTTTTCTTGACATACAAACAATATGAGACTCTTCCTAACATATTCTCTAGTGTATGCAGTATTTGCCTTGAACAATACAGGTTTTGTACTAGCAATTAATTTACTACTACTTTTATTTTTATTTCCTATGACAGTAAAAGCATGAGTATGCCTCACGTTGCAACCTCTCCAGGTGGCTGATGTGGGCCTCCCAGTTCGTTGCCCACTCCGTTGCAGCTGTGGGGGACATAAGAGTAATATTCAGCCATACCTATCCATGATATACCTGAGCTGGCAATTATTACACACATACTGGGGTGATACTTACACATGTCTGGAACATCCCCTAATGCTCTAGCCTCTTGGAGCCACAACTACAAGAGGTCCCCTTCTGCCGCTTCAGGTTGGCATAGTGGTGCCTGACCTGCTTACCAGTTTTGGGTATGCCAGTGGCACTGGTGAGATCATGGGCAAGATGGTCCCAGGCCTCCACCTTATATTGGGAGCCCTGGTACTGGCCTTGCAGCAGTCTCTGCGAATGGTCTTTAACTAGGAGTCCTGCCATGACCTTGGACTCCTGAATGCACCAGCACTGCGCCCGGAAGCGCACTCCTTCTCCCCTTACTGCCATAGTGCCTGCAAGGGGAAGCTACAACCAGTTATGAGATGTATTCCTGCCTCTTGGGTTTAAGGATATTACACTATTCTTGACATACAAACAATATCAGACCTTCCTGACATATTCTCTAGTGTATGCAGTACTTGCCTTGAACAATACAGGTTTTGTACTAGCAATTAATTTACTACTACTTTTATTTTTATTTCCTATGACAGTAAAAGCATGAGTATGCCTCACATTGCAACCTCTCCAGGTGGCTGATGTGGGCCTCCCAGTTCGTGGCCCACTCCGTTGCAGCTGTGGGGGACATAAGAGCAATATTGAGCCATACCTATCCATGATATACCTGAGCTGGCAATTATTACACACATACTGGGGTGATACTTACACATGTCTGGAACATCCCCTAATGCTCTAGCCTCTTGGAGCCAGTCCTACAAGAGGTCCCCTTCTGCCGCTTCAGGTTGGCATAGTGGTGCCTGACCTGCTTACCAGTTTCAGGTATGCCAGTGGCACTGGTGAGATCATGCGCAAGATGTTCCCAGGCCTCTGCCTTATATTGGGAGCCCTGGTACTGGCCCTGCAGCAGTCTCTGTGAATGGTCTTTAACTAGGAGTCCTGTCATGACTTTGAACTCCTGGATGCACCAGCACTGCGCCCGTAAGCGCACTCCTTCTCCCCTTACTGCCATAGTGCCTGCAAGGGGAAGCTACAACCAGTTATGAGATGTATTCCTGCCTCTTGGGTTTAAGTAGGGCTGATTTCATTCACTTTTCCATGATTGGCCAGTTTTGAAAAGGCTAAGCTCTGGGCAAATTTGCTTACCTAAGTTTGGCATTGTTTAAAGGGGTATAACACTGGGCACAAAGAGTTAGCTGGTCTACACATTGCTCACACCTCCTAAGCTGGCCTGTGCAATGCTTAGCATTGCTTACATTAGACCTTCATTATAATGCCTTTTTGGCATTGTGTTATTATTAATTACACCTTATATGTATGCCTGGTATCCCTGATTGATGTGTTCATGCACTCTGTGGGGTCCTTGTGTTTTATTGGGGACTTCAACACTCTATTACAATTATACCTCACTTCTGGTCTTACTGCTGTACTCCATTTCACACATTTATGTTATTGGGTTATGGCACATATGACTGCATACTGATGCCTTTCACAGGTTCAGTTTGGTTATAGTATGGTGAGGACTTGTTTGCTACTACCTCATTCATCTGTACTTCTGTGATGGCTTGGTGGTTAACTACTGGGACTATGGTGTATAGGTCCTGGGTTCAAGACCTGCATGGCTGTTTATTTTGTTGATGGGCAGAACAAGGGCCATTGGATACAGAGTGAGTAAGGCACTTTTGAGCAGTTGTAAGTGGGTTTGTGCAATGGTAAGCACTGCTAACCTGCTGTTACTTCTGCTTACGGAGAGTTAGCTTTTGAATTGCTTAGCCAGTGCAGGCATTGCTTACCGCTGCGCAAACGGGCTTAAGGACACTTACTAGTGCTTAAATATGCTTACTACTGCTTATTTGTGCTTACACCTGCTTAATAGTGCCTTATTCATTATGACACTGACACCTCACTTGTGCAATTACTGCAGTACTCCAGTTCATAAATATATGTTATTTAGTGGGTTATGCAACACAAATATTGGTCATAACGTGCTTTGCCATGTAAAATGGAATGTGCTGCAGTGGGACTCAAACCAGGAATGCCTGCACGTAAAGCAAATGCTCTGCCTACTACACTATTGCTATGCTGCTTCATTTGCATATATCTTCCTTGTTATCCTCTTCAGCCTTTTAAGCTGCTTTAACTGTAGCTAAGCAATGGGCACACCCGCGCACCTACGGTTAGCTGTAATCGGATTTTAAATAAAAAAAGGGTTTCTTCATTTTATTTCTACATTCTGTTGCTGTTATAAACAAGGGGGACTGTTGGTGGGGAAATGCAGTCACCTGTAAGCTGTCTCACTCATTGCATACCCCTTTCTGCTGTTCTACATTGCAGGGGCGTGTTTATTCTGAGAGCTCTGCTCTCAGACACGCCCCCTGCACTCTTATACACTCTGTGTAAGCCTAGGAGCTTGGGCAGCGAGCATCATTAATATGCATGGCGCACTGCCGTCCTGCTCCTAAGCAGTCACTTCCGTGCAGGACTAAAAGCTAGTCCTGCATGGAACTGCCGTCCTGCTCCTAAGCAGTTGCTTCTGTGCAGGACTAAAAGCTAGTCTTGCATGGAAGATTAGTAAATCTGGGGGATTATTTATGTAAAGAATGACATCACATACATCTGGCATCTGGCTGTTTCCCATGTTATCAACAACACTAGAAGCTATCTGGGTTTAGCACCTATGTGCTAAAATACACACAGACAAAGCATTCCTCAGATGTGGTGGAGCTGCTGGAAGTCATAAAACCATAAAATCATTCCACTCTTCCTACAGGAGCTACAACCTATTCTCTAGCACAGACATTGCATCTCTGGCTCCCTTCAAAACTGTGGGATAACATCTTTATGGCTTAACCCGTAAAGCAATTTAATTTCAAGAATATTTTTTTCAAAGTCAGGTGGATTAACCTATCCTCTCCTAGTATATGCTGTTAAACATATACATTTCATTCATGCACACTATTGATACATTTTAATACAATCAAACCTCACAAATACATCTTCAGCAGATGCAACTGTACAAATAAATTTGATATACAAATGACATATAATTATTTACAAAATTCCATCTAGCTGTGCTGGCATATGTTACTCATCCACTGCTCCACTTATCCTGGCATGGCTGGCTGTACCTTCTATTGTCACAAGACCATCCACCCTAGTCACCAGATTTTGCTCCATCTGACTATTTAATGTTTTCAAACTTTAAAAAGTGTTTGAAAGGGCTGCAATTTTCATGTGATTCAGAGCTGATTGCAGCATTGGAGCAATATTTCAATGACCAGACTTCAGACTTGCTAGTAGCTCCTAACACACATGCTCTAAATAGTAAGTGCCCTAGCTCCCACTCGTCTGATCCTGCTTAATTACCTAGCCCTTTCATCAAAGCCCAAAGGATATTGATAAAATGCCCACCCTATGCCAGAGAGTAACATTTCCCTCCCTCCCCTTAACTGTAAAATTCCGGATTTCTCTCTAAACCTAAAACTCCACTCCCTATCCTTAAATCTATAGTCCCCAGTCACTCCCTAAACTTAAAACTCCTCTCCTACTCACTGACCTTAAATTCCCTGTCATGACCTGACCCTAACCTTCATTTTTGATTACTAACCTAAACTCCCAACCTACTCCCTAGTCGTAAAACTCCCACTCTCTAAACCTAAATCACCTTCCCAGTCTCTGCTTATAACTCTAACCTGTACTGCCTCCTTCTCCCACTTCCTTTAAATGGCTGCTGCACTTAGCTTACTCAGAACTGGCTATTGTGTTCAAGTGAGATGTGATAGCTCCTATCTTGCCACATGGCTGCCACACCTTGCCCAAAAATGCACTCAAGTTTGAGCCCAAGCATGCACCTGTTGCAGCTAATGTACATGATGCCTGGGTTCTTGGTTTTGAATCAGTGTATTTGAATATCTGAGACACAGGTGCTTGTAGTAGATATATAGATCTACTTTCAAATTTCCAATTGCCAGAATCCTGAATCACAAAATGTTGAGACTGGAATATCGAAACTTCATTTTGCAGAAAGTTTAAATTATTAACTGTTAGAATGCCGTAATTATGTTAAATTTTGTGCTGTATTAAGGTTTTTTAGTGTGTTGGAAACATTATGGCAATTGTTAGGTGTTGACGGACTGAATCATTGGCTAGGTATAAAATATAGTTGTCTTTCAAGTAGAGGTGTGAAGGAAATATTATAGGTAGTGTTGTTTTAAGTATTTATTAACTGGTATACTGGTAAGGAAGGTCTTTGTGTGCATTTGCATATGTGATTGTGTTGAACATAGGATGTGTGATGTGTTGGCGTACAGCGTGTAATTTTATATTTACCATTTTCTCCCATGTAGTGTGATCTCAGAGGTGATATATTAAATTAGCAGGGCGTGTAGGGGATGCAGGGGGGCTTGCCTCCCTGCTTAAGTGTACAGAGTTAGATAGGTTTTTGTTTTAACAGTGTGGTGTGTTTTACAGTGGTTCAGGGTTGGAAGGTGAGCTTTGTTTTTTGTTTTTTAATATTTTCTGTTACAGTATTTTAAAGGTTCAGCTAAATGAAGTTTTGTTATTCAGGTCTCGACATTTTGCGATCCAGATAATTCAAAATTTGAAAGTATATCCATTATTGGTTGAATCTCAATCACTAAATTCACATTGTTGAAAGCTAATTTCACTGAAATGGGTTCCATTCATTTAATCAAAAACAGACTAAGGAAAGCCTGCTGCTGGCTCAAAATATTGAAAATTCAGAGTATCAAAAACTGCTTACAATGGAAATGACCCCCTTCTCTACTGTTGTGTGAACCTGGAGTTGGTATATATAAGTTAAAGTGGGTACAGAGGGTTGTGCCCCCATACATTTAGGTCAAACCTCTCAACTTGACATTAAATAGAGAGACAGAGGGCCTTGAAAAATGTGAATATCCAGCTAAAAATCTGGATATCTCATTAGCGTAACATTTGAATATGAATTAGTAGATAATTCTTCTCACTTACATTAGGAATATGGGATACGAATCAGAAACAAATGCTTAAAAAACAGATAAAATGATGGAAAAATATAAGTGCATTATTAAAGAGATGATGTAAAATCTGTAGACTTTAAAGAACATTTTCTCAAAACTCTATCACATAAGGTTATTTATTTTTCCTTCAAAGGATCTATGTCATAATATGAAAACCCTACAATAGTGAAACCCCCAAATATCAAAATTTAAAACATCAGAACCTATAATATCAACTCCCCAAAATCTATTTTATGCAAACCCAGAAACCAAATCAGACCTCTCAGATGTCTCTATTTTGGAAGAACACTTCAGGCCTGATCCAGGATATCCTTACTTTTGGAGGTATTCCCTATTTTCAGACTTGACTTATACCTTCAAACAATTTTTTAAATCCCTTTCATCTTAATCAAATCATCTTTCACCTACATGGACTTTCAAGTTGCCATTCAACACAACTGTCATTCATCCAAATGACAGGCACCCATATCAATATGAATATGCTTACAAGTAAAACATGTAACCACTGGAATATTCACAGACATGCCTTACTAATAGGATACAAGGCCTAAACAACATGTCCCAAATGGACATTCTCAAAACCATGTCACTATATTTGGTATCCTACAGACTATTAACAGGTGACCTATGTTTGGCATACAAGGAATCCTTTGACCAATTACTGGTGTATTTCCTGCACATGAACAAGTCAAATGGAATCCAAAATATTTGGTTTAGCTAAACTTCTTCTGAAAAATCAGCAGAATGGTTTGGAGGGATAGGTATATCTTGGACAAGACACCACTGCTATTGAACATACTTACCATCAAAGTTCAGGTCTGTCCATATTGAAGTGCAATTTAGATCTATGGGTTGGAAACAGAAAATGTACCACAGGACTGCCCCCTGTACTATTAATAAACAAATGTACAGATGCAGATCCCAAATGCTTTATCACATGCATGGGTCCCTGGGTCCAAACAAATTATCTATGGCATGATCAAAGTTATTCTGATTGGGATAATTTATAATTATTGACCATGGGATAGGTTGTTTTGCGTACAAAAATGGAAATTGGATAGGCTTAAAAGAGCCAGCAAGGGCAGCTAGTCTAATACTTACCTATGAACCTATGAATTTACAAATGTTGAACCTCCCAGTTGACAATGTGCTTAATATTGACATCAAATGATTAAAAACATAATGTTGATGAATCTTTGTGCATGCTCCAGTGAATAACCTCAGATTATGCAGTTATTGCTAGATCTTTTTTTTTGCGGGAAAGAACCCCCCCCCCACACCCAGGGTCATGTGGGGGGATGAGCCACTCCCCAAGTTACTTATTCTAACTCTAAGCTTACAGTATCCCAGGAGAAAGGGCATATTCCTCAACCCATAGAACTGTCAGTCTCCCTTATCTGTTAATCATCTGTTTTGTCGACCAAAGCATATTAAGAATGTAGAGGTCAACATTCAGCAATTTTAACAGCAATAATAGAATACACACACACACACACACACACACACACACACACACATATATATATATATATATATATATATATATATATATATATATGTTCTTGTGTGTGTGTGTGTGTGTGTGTGTGTGTATATATATATATATATATATATATATATATATATATATATATATATATAATGGATTTTTAAAGACTCAATTTATGCAAACATGCAAGAGATTAAAACTGCAAATAGACTTTAATGAATGAGCAGTACCTGAAAATCTATTTAGATTAACAGATTTCATTCAGATTATTATAATTACAGTGAAGCAGCTGTGTGTTTCTGTTTTTGCATAGTCTCTTTCTAAGAAATATAACACTGTACATATATACCTGTGATGCCCCACCACTGGCCCAGTAATCAAGGACCCTCACTCCACACCACTAGTACCGTGGGGACGTACATTGGGAGGATGAAAGGTACACACACAGTATTTCCAAATGCAGCTGATCTTTGTAGAGACATATTTATGTTCTGATTGTACTTGCATATTTATTTGGTGACACTGTGTGGGCCACTCCTAATAGCCTTGCTCTTGGTCAAACTACCATTTGTAGTAACAGTAACATTACACAGTAAGATTGGACACCCTTTGTTAAAGCCATTAAAGTAGCTGATAAGGAGTGTCTTGTGGCAGGGGAAACTATCTTATAAACTGGGCAGAAGGGGCCATAGCTAGTAAACATGTGCCAGCCTTTCCCAGGTGTGTGTGTGTGTGTGTGTGTGTGTGTGTGTGTGTGTGTGTGTGTGTGTGTGTGTGTGTAACGCAAACCTCAAACAGTGTGTGTGGCAGCTACTTGTGGAGGAACATGAAGCACTGGTTGGACAGAGAGGGTGCTGGAGGTCTTGGCTTGGTCAGTCAGCTGAGAACTTAACTCTATAGCTGTGCCACTGGGGAGTCTTATTGGAGATCTGGAGAAAGACAGAGAAACCAGCCCCGGACTGATTGTGGTCTCTTTGTGATCTTAAGGGAGGTTACACTTGATGCAGAGAGCTGTATCTGGAAATACTGTGTGTGCACCTGTCATCCTCCCAATGCACATCCCCCACTGGTACTAGTGGTGAGGACTGAGGGTCTTTCATTACTGGGCCAGTGGTGGGGGTGTCATAATGCCTATCTGCTTGGTTATTTAATAAAGAGTTTTGTTGAAGAGTCTGATACAGAGATGCACTTTAAATTATTCAAAATATTAATAGTAAATTGATTTTTTTTTACTTTTGGAAATCTTGAATTTAAATGGATTCAGTATTATTTTCTGTTTTAAAAAGAACATTTGAACTAAATGGAGATAAATGTTTATTGTAAATGCTAGAATGAAATTTGTTACTGGAATGGTTTAATTACTCTGCACTTACATAGATTAAGTATATATAATGCCATTAACTTAGGATGCTTTCAGTTATAATTATGTGTATAGTTGTTTGAATATTATGAAGCGTTTTTTTTAGTTGGACTTGGGTATGCCTGAGACTAATATACAGACTTTTTCAACATTGAAATGTGATCTGGTTAAGCCCATTTTAGACATAACTCATTCTACATATCTTAGAATGTCTTAAAACTACAAGATTCAGTATGTTGAAAACTATAGTGGTAGCACTTCAAATGTTATTATTGAACATTAATGGTTTAAATAGAGTTGTAAGAAGTGAAATGTCATTCTTCATAAATATTGCAAAAAACATATGTAATGTTGTATATACCTGTGTTTGTGTTTCCTTTTCAATAAAAACTGAGATAATGAATAATTCTGTTGTAGTGTATGGAGCATGGTAATTAAGCTCCAATATCTGGAAAAAGACAAGTTAGCGTGAGACCCGATCTTAAAAAATGTTAAGTATCACCCTGCTTCACTTGTCAAGACCAGGTATTCCACTAGGCAGTTAAATCTGCATGTACTAACCAGAAAACAGCATAACAGTATACAAATCAAATTTGTTTGTGTCTGTAGTCTGTGCTGGTAATGTGTCCCTGACTTTCTTCTAACATAAGAGAGTATTTTGCTGTCTTTCCGACTGTGCTCACTAAGTGCCTTATGGCTTTGAAAGTTGACAAATCATTTAGCACTTTTTTCTGTAAATAATATGACATGGGGTAGATAAAGCTCCATGCACTATAAAGAATTATGAGTGGGTCTCCAATCATAACTCTCTATTTTGCTTCGCTCTTGAGATGAGTTTCTTGGCAGCCATCTCTCAAACATATAATAAGCAGGTCACGATCAGCAAATCACTAATAATCCACTATATTAAGCAAATCATGATTGTGTTGGCTGTTATACATAATACTGTTATTTAAATTAATGAATTATTATGTTCAAATGATCTTTTATTGTGCCAACTGGGAAAATTAAATCAAGTTTTAAGTAAACAACTATTGGACATGCTAGTCCTATAGTTAATAGTTAAACAATACACTGTGCAGTAATTATGAGTGCAAATTTTAGCCGCTGACAATGTGTTAATAAACATGTGATGATATCAGGCATAATTAAGGCATGTGGTAGGTGTACACACTGAGACATGAGTGTATGCTTTAATCTGTGTGCAGTGCATGTAATGTCTAATTAAGTGGAGTTATAAAGACAGTAATGGTCCCTAGTATGAAAGCTTCTTCTGCATGCATACATATCAGAAGTATACTCTGTAGACTTATTAGATGTATTCCATTGTTCATTAATAGAAAAGTTGTAAATCAAGTGTGTGGTCTTTGAAGTTAATTCTAACCTCTTATTTTTAAGAAAGCCAGTGTTTGCAGCTGAAATGAATGTTTAAATGTATCTAAGTACTAGGATTACTCAAATTTTCTTCAATTTAGTCTAAAGGAAAGTATCCAGTTTTTGCAATAAATGCTTTTAGCAATTATTAGTAAGTATGAAAATGCACTATTTGTGAAAAAGATTGTGTAGGTGAAATTCCTGTATTTATGAGGTATGGTAGGTAACCTTAGAGGTGATTAAATTATGTCTGGGGTTGAAGATGAGGCACATTTTTAAGACGGGTAGGGCTCTCCATAAAAAAAATTAAGTTTCAAATTTTCCTGAGAAATGTTTGCATTTAAATGGTTCTGCTATTTAAAACAAGCATTTATGTTGGTTTCTAATACTCCTGCACCCTGTAATATGACAGGGAATATTCCAACCACCTGTTAACTTAACATGTTAACTTGGGGGTTGTACTGACTTAGAATTCACACATTATTTGGATTTGCACAAAAACAGAATATTCTCCATCCTCCAAGGTAATAAGACCTCAGTACAGTATATACAGATGTATGAGTTTTAGAGTACCCACACATTAGAGATACAAAGAGTGCATTCTACTGGCAAAAATATATATCTTAGATTTTCCATCTAGAATATTTTCTGGAATATTTTTATTAATTTCTATAATTTTTAACTTAATATTGTGCGCCCCTTCCTGTTTCTTGTTCTCTTCTTGTTTCACACAAGACAACATTATGGGTGTGTGTGTGTGTATGTACATATATATCTATCTATATATATATATATATATATATATATATATATATATATATATAAACAGCAGCATGCATGCACATTCAATAAAAGTAAGACAAAAAATGTAATGTTAAAATAGCATGCAATTTGTATCATAAATTAAAGTTACTTAGGTGCAAGTGGATGATGCCAGATGGGAGAAGACAGATTTAAGAATGTGGTGTTTCAATCTTATTCCATCTGGTAAGACAGATGATTTGCAGGGTATGTGTAACCTTGTGATGTTTTCTCTTCAAATGTGAGAAGGAAGGTGAAAGGAAGAAAAATGTATGAAAATGCAATTCATATGTAACATGCAATGTCTTGCTTCAGGAAGCTACCGAGTCATAAAATGCAAGCCAATAGTACTTAAAAAGAGCTGGTCTCCAGAAATGTGAAATGTTGTAGACATTAATATGCAAAAAGTTAAGAGGAGTATGTAAAACTGTTAAAGCTGTGTTTGCTATGAGCAAGCAAACAACCATAATAGGCTGATGTAATTTCTTTATGTATAAAGGAAGTTTTATAAGCCACTTGGGATGCACAAGCCATTGCATTTCTTTGTGCCGGTCCCAAGCCTGCATAAATGGGGAGGGTTGCGTCAGGAAGGGCATCCGGCATAAAATTTTGCTAAATCATACATGGAGACAACAGTACAGAAATACATACTGGATCAGTCAAGGCCTGTGTTAACAACGACCGCCACTAGTACTGTTGGCCAACAGGGTGCTGGCGGAAATTGGGCTACTGTTGGCCGAAGGAGGAGAAGAGGGGGAAGGCATGCCTGAAGGCAGGTAAAGGCTAGGACTGTGATAGTGAGTGTTGGAACTTTGAATGTTGGCAGTATGACTGGATAGGGAGAGAGCTAGCTGATATGATGGACCGAAGGAAGGTTGGTATATTGTGTGTGCAAGAGACCAGATGGAAGGGGAGCAAGGCTAGGTGTATCGGAGGCGGTTTCAAATTGTTTTATCATGGTGTGGATGGGAGGAGAAATGGCGTGGGCATTATCCTGAAGGAACAGTATGCTAAGAGTGTTTTGGAGGTGAAATGAGTGTCAGATAGAGTGATGTTTATGAAGCTGGAAATTGATGGTGTAATAATGAATGTTGTTAGTGCATATGCTCCACAAGTTGGGTGTGCAATGGAAGAGAAAGAAAAATTTTGGAGTGAGTTGGATGAACTATTTGTTTGTATTTATATTCAATCTAAATATCGAAAATTTAGAAAAATCAGACAAAATGATTGGCACCTCTAAAGAACCCTATCTTTCATTATATAAATACCATATAAATCCATGACTTGCATAAATAATTAAAAAATGTATGTAAGAAATGTAAGTTGACTGTACCCAAGGGTGAGAGACTGGTGACTGGAGCAAATTTCAATGGGCATGTTGGTGAAGGAAACAGAGGGAATGAAGAAGTGATGGGTAGGTATGGTGTTAATCAAAGGAATGCAGAAGGTCAGATGGTAATGGATTTTGCAAAAAGGATGGACATGGCTGTGATGAATACGTATTTTAACAAGAGGGAGAAGCATAGCGTGACATACAAGAGTGGAGGAAGATGCACACAGGAGGATTATATTTTATGTAGAAGGGCCAGTCTGAAGGAGATTGGAGACTGTAAAGTGGTGGTAGGAGAAAGTTTAGTTAGGCAGCATAGGATGGTGGTTTGTAGGATGACATTGGTGATCAAGAAGCGGAGGATGAGTGTGAGGGCAGCACCAAGGATCAAATGGTGGAAATTTAAAAAGCGTAATTGTGAGGTGATGTTCAGGGAAGAGTTAAGACAGGCACTGGGTAGCAGTGAAGAGTTACCAAATAGCTGGGTAACTACAGCAGAGCTAGTAAGAGAGATGGCTAGAAAGGTGCTTGGTGTGACATCTGGAAAGAGGAAGGAGGACAAGGAGACCTGGTGGTGGAATAAAGAAGTACAGGAGAGTATACAGAGAAAGAGGTTGGCGAAGAAGTGGGATTGTCAAAGAGATATAGAAAGTAGACAAGACTATAAGGAGATGAGGTGCATGGCAAAGAGAGAGGTGGCGAAGGCTAAGTATAAGACGTATGAAGAGTTGTATAAAAGGTTTGACACTAAGGAGGGAGAAAAGGACCTGTACCGATTGGCTAGACAGAGGGACCGAGCTAGTAAAGATGTGCAGCAGGTAAGGGTGATAAAGGATAATGAGGGAAACGTACTCACAAGTGAGGAGAGTGTGTTTAGCAGATGGAAAGAGTACTTTGAGGTGTTGATGAATGAAGGGAATTAGAGGGAGAGAAGGTTGGATGATGTGCGGATAGTGAATTATGAAGTGCAGTGGATTAGCAAGGAGGAAGTAAGGATAGCTATGAAGAGGATGAAGAACGGAAAGGCTGTTGTTCCAGATGACATACCTGTGGAAGCATGGAGGTGTTCAGGTGAAATGGCAGTGGAGTTTTTAACTAGATTATTTAATGAAATCTTGGAAAGTGAGAGGATGCCTGAGGAATGGAGAAAATTTGTTTTGGCACTGATTTTTAAGAATAAGGGTGATGTGCAGAGCTGTAGTAACTACAGAGGGATTAAACTGATCAGTCACAGCATGAAGTTATGGGAAAGAGTAGTGGAAGCTAGGTTAAGAAGCGATGTGATGATTAGTGATCAGCAGTATGGTTTCATGCCAGGAAAGAGCACTACAGATGCATTGTTTGCTCAGAGAGTGTTGATGGAGAAGTACAGAGAAGGTCAGAAGGAGTTGCATTGTGTATTTGTGGATTTAAAGAAAGCATATGACAGGATGCCTAGAGAGGAGTTGTGGTATTGTATGAGGAAGTTGGGAGTGTCAGAAAAGTCTGTAAGAGTGGTACAGGATATGTACAAGGGTAGTGTGACAGTGGTGAGGTCTGTGGTGGGAGTGACGGATGCGTTTAAGGTGGAGGTGGGATTACATCAAGGATCAGCTCTGAGCCCTTTATTTATAATGGTGATGGACAGGTTGACAGATGAGATCAGACAGGAGTCCCCGTGGACGATGATGATTGCAGATGACATTGCGATCTGTAGTGAGAGTAGGGAACAGGTGGACGAGACCCTGGAGAGGTGGAGATATGCCCTAGAGAGAAGAGGAATGAAGGTCAGCACTACTAAGACAGAATATATGTGTGTGAATGAGAGGGAGGATAGAGGAATGGTGAGGATGCAGAGAGTAGAGGTGGTGAAGGTGGATGAGTTTAAGTACTTGGGATCAACAGCTCAGAGTAATGGTGAGTGTGGAAGAGAGGTGAAGAAGAGAGTACAGGCAGGATGGAGTGGGTGGAGAAGAGTGTCAGGAGTGATTTGTGACAGACGAGTACCAGTAAGAGTGAAAGGGAAGGTCTACAAGATTGTAGTGAGACCAGCTGTGTTATATGGATTGGAGGCAGTGGCATTGACAAAAAGGCAGGAGTCAGAGCTTGACATGGCAGAGTTGAAGTTGTTAAGATTTGCACTCGGTGTGATGAGGATGGACAGGATTAGGAATATGTATGTTAGAGGGTCAGCCCAGGTTGGAAGGTTTGGAGACAAAGCCAGAGAAGCAAGATTACGTTGGTTTGGACATGTGTTGAGGAGGGATGCTAAGCATATTGGGAAAAAGATGCTAAGGATGAAGCTGGCAGGTAACAGGAAAAGATGGAGGCCTAACATAAGGTTTATGGATGTGGTGAGAGAGGGCATGCAGGTAGTTGGTGTGACAGAGCAAGATGCAGAGGACAGGAAGAAATGGAAACAGATGATCTGATGTGGCGACCCCTAACTGGAGCAGCCAAAAGAAGAAGAAGAAGATAAAGGAAGATTTATAATCTAATTATTCATAAGTTTGCAGAGTATAAGTCCATCCATCACCCCCTTATTTCCATTTCTGCATATGGGGTTGGGATGTCGCATCAACAGTGACCATCTAGATCTAATGTGATGGCTTGAATTGTGTATCATTATGTGAGTCTGGTCTTAGTCTTGTTCAGGCTTGTCTTAGCATGCGAGACCTCAGTACATTCATGTAAGTACTATGAAAATCGATATCTGCATGCTTATTTTTTATTATTATTATGTCTAACTTAAAGTAGCTATGTCCAGTAGGTGTTTATCAACAGACAGTCAGGCTAGGTCACCACCTGCAGATTATATTGCGTTTTATATATCCTTGTAACTAATAGTTATTTTGATACTTTCTGTGCACTTTCTCATTCACCTGTACATTGAATCTATATATAGGCCAGGTGGTTTATTGCTTAAATAAAACACATTTGCTCACCTTAAGTTTCTGAGGCTGGTCTTTATTATTTATACATGCATATTTGTCATTTATTATCAGAGAAAAGGGTTATCATTTTTTACCACTAAGGTTTAACAAGCTATAACTTCTCTCTCAATTTAGCTAAAATGATTGAACCTAGTACTAGTGAAATATATTGATTTGTATATTTATGTTTGGCCAAATCAAGAACAGAATGCAAATGGCGGTCTGTGGCTATATCTAGAACAGTTACAGTACTACCATCCCATGAAGGCAACTTGGAGGAATTTAAGAACTGTGCTATGCTTCCCTGTGAAACGTATGCATGTACATCTGTGCATGTGTGTATATGTGTGTGTGCGTGCATGTCTGTGTGTGTGTGTTTGAAAATAACTTGTTTAAAAGACAGTTATCAAGGATAAGGGGTAGCAGAAGGGACTATGACTCACTGAAAGAGTGGTGAAAAAGTGATCGGGGTGCTAGTCTAAAGTCTCAGTCCTAAAACTGGCATATGTGCAATCTAATCTTTGTGTGGATGTTGGAATCCCAAACCCAGACAAGCAATGCATATTCTCTTGGTGCTCTTGGGGTAAGTTACACTATGGTGACTGATTGTGCAATCAGAGTTGTGTGCATTATCTTATTTTTTTCTTACTTTAATCTGTTGGCTACAAGTGTTGTGATATGAGTACCCATCACTCTGGTGTCAGCTTTGTTCTTCAATCACAACTGGTTGGAAGTGGTGGGATTCAAACCCCACCCATGCCTTCCATTCTTGAGGCAGTTATTACATAACATTCATAGATTTTCTGAACTGTAGCAGTTTACTAAAATGTTCTATTTTATATGAATCAATGTACTTTATACCCACCAACACTGGTTTGACTGTAGGATTGTTATCTTCCAAACGTTAGTAGAGCACACCAGTCTGTAGGCCAACATCTGCAACAGCAGTTACTGTATGCTGACTATTATCAGTAATGTACAAACTAAAATCAGATGCAGCTGTGGCCACCTCATCACCAAACAACTGATTTTGGCCACTTTGCTGTGCTTCCATATTGTCAAAAATCAACTTTATATCTTCTGCTTCCATGACTTCCTCCTCTTCTGTCATCATCCTTGCCACAACTAAAAGGTAAGGAAAGTTCTTTAGTGCCCTCAACAAATTTCCCTAGTCAATATGAATACAATTTAGGGCCCCCCTGAAAAAGTTGCTTTACTTTGCAGTGTGAATTACACATGAACTTAGTGTGTTTAATTCTTTTATAATTTTGAAGAAAAGCCACCCTTCACAAGTAGGTAGTGCAGTCTACAGTCGCCAGAGCTATTACATTTTATTCAGAATAATTGTCATTTGTAAAAATGTTATACTTGTAGCACTGAAGTTACCTCAGTTCACTTTTGTAAAAGTTCACAAAAGCAAAAACTTTGAAGTTTCATGGCAGGTGGTCAGTTAAAGATGTTGGGAAATGGTGGCCAATGACACATTCTCAATGAAAACAAGGAAATGGACAATGCAGCATTGTCTGCAGTTTTGTGGGAATTTTTGTAGAAGTGAGTTATTCAAGAAGGTAGTGGTTTCTTCAGCTTAAATTCAGTATGGAAATTGAAATAGCTGCTACAGTATCAGGATTTGCTGATGGGTCAGAGAAGACAGTTTGCAAGTTAGAAGAATGTGGAGTGGAAAAAAAGGCCTCAGCTTATATGATAGGTCAACACAATTGAAAGAAAGCATGATACATTATGCTGTAAACACATCTGTTTGCTACAGAATTTTGCCATGTTTTGTTAGATATGTTTCTATAAGCAAGAGCAGGATATGATTTGAGGTAAATACACAAAATGAAATGATGACCTCTTTGAGCTTTAGGTATCCTGTTATAAAACTGCACAACATGCACTAATTTTTGTTTGTGTATATAAACAAGTCAGAGGTGATAGAAGGATAGTTTGTTTGCACACATCTTAGCCAGACGTGCATTGCAAAACAGGAATGTGTTCATGAACTGTTGTTGATTATTGTGATAGGCATGAGCTATGGTTTCTCAATCCATACGGATGCCTTCAATTACCACATGATGGTCAGGGGGTATGATCTCATGGACTGCACAACTGACAACCAAATTATATCTGAGGGGTAACTGGACTTAAATGTGTAAGACAAATGAGCATTGCTGCCATGAATAATGGCTGACTCCTGCTAAACCTCAAAAAGAGTCATTCTAAACAACTGCAGAATAGAGTTATATCCACCAGCTTCCCAGGATTTCACACATTAAACTCTCATTTCAGTGCCTTCCACTGCATTCTTACCCCCACCCCCACACACACACACACACACACACATGCATGCACACCACACAAATACCCACAATGTTTCTCAGCAGGGGGTAATGTTACCTTTCTAGTGCTGGTATGCCACCCTGTCTTTATGGTAACATTACCAGCAAGTAAACCAACATAGTACACACCAAGCACCCAATTATTGCCCCCAAATATGCCCCAAAATGCGCCCCCACACCCCCTACTTAAATATACAACTCCGAGATTGCACTTCAGTGCAGAATAGGGAAAGTCTCCCATTCTGCACTGAATGGCGCCATTACTTTTAACCTTCGAACCCTTGAAATGTCGATCATATGGTGTCAACCATATGACATTCGACATTTTGGAGTTCTAATAGTAATCCTTGCAAAGATCCTTAATTGCTGCTAGAATTCTTCAAGTCCATCTAGTCCATAGTCCAAATTAGTACGAAAGTGTAGTTGCCTGAGCCAGCATTTTCTGCAGTTCAAAAGTTGCAAATCTAAAAAATATTTTTAAACAAAGCTACTAAGATCACACAGATTAGGTATACCAGCTATAAACATGGAATAATATGTGTGAATGCCTGAGAGGAGTTTCAATGCAGTACACACACACAGTTATATTTCCATGTTTTATTGCTTTGCTGCCTCTTTATCCAAAATAATAGTTTCCAGCTTTATATTACTCTTGACATTAATAGGTAGAGTCAAAATGCATTTAGCAAGTTTGCTTGCTTGTTTATGTATTTAAGTATTTGCTTCTTTGTAATTAACTAATTAATTTATTTATTTATATTTACTTGATAGGGTAGAGTACTGAGCCAAAAAGACTTAATTCATACTTATCTTGGGAGTAAGCACTCACATGAACTTAAAGAGAAAAATAACCTAAACACAAAAATAGAATCATAATCATTAAACAATACAGAGTAAAAATAAACCCCGACATACAAACAGTTATTAATTAATGATGATTCATGGTATTTCCGATTGAAAGAGCTGCTTAATATATTGGCATTTTCTGAAGTTGGGAATGTAAGAGAAAAGCATAATTGAAAAACAAAATGGAGACATAGTGGTGTTGAATGGGACTGCTTGAAATGCATTAACTAGGTCAAGAAAAGAAACCAGCTGCCCCAGGTGCAAGCTGTTAGGTGGTGTGACCAGCAGGTTTGAATGGTGTGGGAGTGTAATTCTAGTTAATGGAGCTGTATTTGGTGTTTGATTGTTTGTTTTTGATCTTCAACTTTAAATCAGTTGAAGGAGTAGCAGTTTAGTAGATAGCATAGCTACGGCTCTGTTAATATGCATGATATATACAATATTTACATATATAAATAATTTGAATGAAAAGAGACAAGTTGAGAAAATATTAGTTTATGTTGAAGAAGCTTAATACTTCTAAAATGATGGTGTTGCTTTTGTAGAAATCTAGGAAAATGGCAAAACGTGAACAGGAATGATGGAAGGATAGAAAAGCATGGTGGTATGCAAGCAGTAAGGAATTACGATGTTTATTTTAAGGTAAAGTCCAGTTAGTCAGGTATTAGTCAGGTAATAGACAACCCATTGGGGTTGGTACCATTGAGATTAGAGATGATCTATCCAAACTACTAGAAAAGTGCATTTACAATTGCTAGACCATCGTATCCATAACAACCTCATTACACCCACTCAACATGACTTTAGGGCAGCACACAGTACAACAACTGCTCTTATCTCTTTTACTGATATAGTCAATAAAGTTAGAGACTCCAGCCTATACACATCTGTAGTACTAGCAGATCTGTCAAAGGCTTTTGACATGGTATCACATGAGAATCCTCTTCAGCTATTATCAGCATTAGGTTGTTCACTACCATCCATGATATTTTTTTAATATTTACCTCTCCAATAGGCAGCAATGTATAAAGTGGCAAGATTGCCTATCTCAATACCATACTAACAAAACTGGTGTCCCACAGGGGTCCATTCTCAGACCCCTCCTCTTTAATATCTTCATAAACTGTGCACTTTACTAACTTGGTAAAAAACAACAAAAAAGCAAGTTAGCTGCTTTAAATTTCACAAAGACCAATTTATTGTAAGCGCCTTTGTCGAAGCAAATGCCCCAACTTCATCAGACAAATCAACAGCCATAAAAACCTCCATTTTATGCTCACATTCAACATAATTAAACAATTAAACAGTTAAAATCTTTGATTGAACCATTAGTTAAAACTACTTCATATTTAAAGTGCCCTTGCTTCCTGATTTACAATTTATTGCAATGCCTTAGAAGCTATGGCAACAGTATAAAAAACTTGTTTTTACATGTTATTTAAAACCCCTAATAAATATTGTAAAATCATAAAATACTTACTGTTACAAAAACTATTTGTTTGTATTTATATTCAATCTAAATATCGAAAATTTAGAAAAATCAGACAAAATGATTGGCACCTCTAAAGAACCCTATCTTTCATTATATAAATACCATATAAATCCATGACTTGCATAAATAATTAAAAAATGTATGTAAGAAATGTAAGTTAGATACGATAGACATCAGTTTGTGTATAAATATAACTTATACTAATCTAGTAAACTTAATAGCCAAAGTATTAGATTAAAAACATATTCTTTAAGTTAACATTTTATCTAGAAAGTGCTTTTAACTTCAAATACATTTTATAGAATCATATTCATTCAGCCCAGGGGGTGTATGTGCTGATGTCCGAATTTGCCACATAAGTTCACATTCCTCTAATCTTAATTCCCATGGTCCCCCTCTTAGATTAGGTTCAACTTTCTGAATTACTGTAAAGGCAAACTTATGTGTTGGAGTCTTGGCTATGTGCTTAGCCAGGATGCTTGCCAGAATCCCCTTTTGAATATTATATTGGTGCTCATAAATTATTTGCTTCAGCTTTCTTTCTGTTTTACCTGTATAAAATAATGGGCAAAATTCACATAATGCCACATATACTACTCCCTGGGAATCACAAGTATACTTTCCTCTTATTACATATTGTCTGTCTCTAATGGTATATTGCTTTCCTAATTTTATGTACTTGCACTGCTGACAGTGTCCACATTTACCCATACCATTTCTAAATGTATGCTCGTGGCTCTGTCTTTCTAAAAGGCTTTTCAAATTTGGGCCTCTTCTATATGTGAAATGTGGTCGTGACTCCAACACTTTATTAATTTTGTTATCTTCCAGGATTATAGTCCAATTCTTCAGTATGATGTCCTTAATGTAACTAACATCTAAGGAATATGTAATCAATAGACTAGCTGTTACATTACTAACTGTTCTTGGTTGATTACCCATGTGTTCTGTTTCAACAGGATTTTGTATATCATCACTCCTATAGTTACCTTGGTAGCCATTCTGTACTATGGGTCTATCTAAAATGGCCAGAAGTTCTTTTAAAGTTAACTTCATCTATAATATGTGTAAGGAAAAGTTCTGGGTACCCCATTTTAAGAAACATGTCTTTCAAATTTGCACATTCCAATATGTAATCACTATCTGCAGAAACCATTCTGGTGCCCTTACTATTTGGCCCTTTACAACAACTTTCTTTTGAAAATATGGGTGACAGCTTGTAAAGTGCAGAAAGGCATTTGAATAGGTGGGCTTTCTATAAATGGTTGTTCTATACCTATTATTACTTTTATCCTTAGTTATCTGAATGTCTAAAAAACAGATAGAATCCATTTCCACCTGGTATGTGAATTCTAAGAAGTTGGCAAACTCAATTATTTTTGTAATAAATTCATATACCATGCTTGTTTGGTCCTTCCACACAAAAAACATTTCGTCCTGGTGCCTTGTGTGCCATGCTACATTATCATTGTAGATGTTATTACTAAAAAGGAAATTGTTGTTGTTGTTGTGTCTTTTGGCTTTTCCCGGTTAGGGGTCGCCACAGCGGAACTCCGGTCCGCTAATGATTGGCAGTAGATTTTTATGTGCTGAGTTGCCAACCCTGATGCACAACATTCAACGAAGGTATGCCCATTCATGCATGTCTCCACACAGAAGACGCGCTAGCTGAGAATCGAACAGGACTGTGAGGCGACAACACTACCGCAGCACCACCATCGCACTATTACTAAAAAGGAAATTGCTTTCCCAAAATGCCATTATGCAATTGGTAAAACTGCTGCCACAGGGTGAGCCCATGGCCACACCTGTTTTCTGCAAATAAAGGTCTCCATTAAAGTACATGAAATTATTTGATAACACTAGTTCTAGTAATGTTTCAATCACATAGATGTCCAAATTTCCAGCTCCTTTTAAATGTAGGAACTCCCGAACCCATTGTATTGCAAGTGTTTGTGGAATTACGTTATAGAGGTCCTTTATATCCACAGTTAAGAAGGCAAACTCATCATTATATTCTAAATTATTAATGCCTTCTAAAAATCCCCATGAATCAGAACAAATTTGTGTTTCAGTTCTTAGATAGGGCTTCAATTTGTTGTCTATGTACTTTGCACATGCTTATGTAATCGCCCCCCCCCCCATCTACTATGGGCCTGAGAGGTGGATCATTTAATTTTTTATGTATCTTAGGAGACCCAAATAGAGTTGGTATAACTGGTGCTGGCATATTCAAATATTTTAGGATGTCATTGGTAATACTTGCTTCCAAAAACAGATCATTTAGAACATTGTGAATTCTTTTATATGCCCCATTAAGTTCATTTAAGCTGACATGTTCATAAGTTTCACTTCTTAAATGTTTAAGAATTTTATTAATATACATATCTTGATTTATAAACACCAAACCTCCTCCCTTGTTCAGTTTCACAGTTCTAATGTGACACAATCTTAACAACTGCAAAAAGTAAAGTTCTTCTTGTGTAAAATTTCTTTGTGTTTTATGTTTATACAGTGATATATTATTTTTGCTGTCAAACATAACCCTTAAATCCATTTCACAAACACGTTCAAAGAAAGCAAGAGACTCATGGAGGGGTGGGTTAAATAAACTTGAAATCCTAAAACTACTATTGAGTGAAGAATTGGGCCCCATCAAAGCTGTTAGATTCAATTTCCTTACATAAAGTTTTAGGTCCGCAATAGTCTTTGCAAGATCAGCTTTTCTATCAGGGACAAAGGTAAGCCCCTTAGCAAAAGTATCCATCATATTTACATCAATGTCCAGAAAAGTGTAATTAGAAATGAAAGATAGTTAGGATCCTTTAGAGGTGCCTATCATTTTGTCTGATTTTTCTAAATTTTCAATATTTAGATTGAATATAAATACAAACAAAAAGTTTTTGTAATAGTAAGTATTTTATGATTTTACAATATTTATTAGGGGTTTTAAATAACATGTAAAAGCAAGTTTTTTATACTGTTGCCATAGCTTCTAAGGCATTGCAATAAAATGTAATTCAGGAAGCAAGGGCACTTTAAATATGAAGTAGTTTTAACTAATGGTTCAATCAAGGATTTAACTGTTTAATTGTTTAATTATGTTGAATGTGAGCATAAAATGGAGGTTTTTATGGCTGTTGAGTTGTCTGATGAAGTTGGGGCATTTGCCTCAATGAAAGTGCTTACAATAAATTGGTGTTTGTGAAGTTTAAAGCAGCTAACTTGCTTTTTTGTTGTTTAATATCTTCATAAGCAATCTACACACTGCCTGCCAACATAGCACATTAATACAATACGCTGATGACTCCACCATCATTTCCTCCTGTAACTACATAACAAACGTGCTGCTAAAAACACAAAATGCGTTTACTTCAAGAGAATCATGGCTAACAATGCAGAATTACTACTCAACCCTAACAAAACTAAACTTTTTCTTTTCACACCTAAAACATTCTCATCTGAATTTAAAATCTATTCCCAAATAAAACAGATTGAAATCATAACAAGTGCTAAGCTATTAGGTATTACTATAGACAACAAACTCACATTCAACCAACACATACAAAATGCTATTAAAAAAATCATTGCAAACTAGGGAAACTTTACAGACAAAAACTTTATGGATCCAAACAATAAAAATACACTAGCAAATATCTATTTGATCCCCTCCCTGCTCTATGGGGCACCCATTTTTTACTAACCAACACATAACAATCAAAACCAAACTTCAGTCTTGTTATTACAAAACAGCTAAATTGCTACAGGTTCAACATACCACACCCACCACTGTGATACTCTTAAAGACCTAAGCTGGCTTGAATTTCCCCCACTATCTTGATTACCTCCAACCTTCCATTGCACACAAACTAATATACAAACCTGATA
Organism: Protopterus annectens; assembly: GCF_019279795.1. NCBI lineage: Eukaryota > Metazoa > Chordata > Ceratodontiformes > Protopteridae > Protopterus > Protopterus annectens. The sequence continues at coordinate 1,890,160,991 of NC_056737.1, read as the reverse complement.
GCTGGCCTGCTTTAAAATCTGCTTTGCATACCCACATTCCCAGCAGAAATCTCTGCTCTGCTGGCAAACAACTTATATACTTACACAAACCCAATAAAAGAGCCGGGCAGTGTCTCTACTCCTATGCCATAGCTAAACTATGGAACAATCTACCAAGTAATATTATGAGTATAGATAACACCAAAAAGTTCAAGCTTACTCTAAAATAAAACTACATATTCAACTCATGGATCTGCACATGCCTTAAAACAAATATCTACCTCCCCCAACTTCCTATTTTTCTTTTCTCTCTACCCTCCTAATTCTACTACTAACTTTTTCTCCTTTCACCCCTCACATCCTTTCTCTCTATTTTTCCCTTCCCACTAATTCCTAACATCTTAAGATAACACATTCGAAATCTCCCTAACATTGTATACTTAAATTTAAATATCACTTTTATTTCCATCCTTTAACTCCTTTCACTTTGCTAATTTTACTTAAGATTAACACCTTCCCTCTAAAACTGACATGTCTGCGCTTATTCTAATGTGTACTATCCAACCTATTTTTTATATATTGCACAAGATATGTTAGAGATGTTATTTTTTCTATCCAAAATGTTAATTTATATGTACTGTCTTAGTAATGTTGTTTTTCTATCCTAAATATTAATTTATATGTACTTTTTAGCTGCTATTGCACCTCATACATCTGCACAATGCTATTTTAATTTTTAATTTATTGTTAAATGTTTTACTGCTTTTTTTTCTAATCACTGTTGAAGCTTTTCTCCCAAATAAATAAATAAATAAACAATCTAATGTTACTATGTCTTATGTAATGGGATACTGGCAAGAGCTATATGAAGGATACCTCTGCGAAGCATATAATGTTTCAACAATAAAATATTTAGACGTAGAGATGGTAGGCTTGAGCTGAAATTATATGACAGCAGTGTTTAATTCATAGTCAGAAATTCAACTTCTGGGGGGAGGGAAAACTTTATTCATAACATTTGTTAATGATATGACTTACCTATCATGATTCTGCTGTTAAGGATATCTGGAAAGGGCAACATTGCTGCATGGGACCTGAACAGCTTTGCATTCTCCACAGGCTTGCATTCTCCACAGGTTATAGGAAATAGAGGGTGTACTAAGTATCTGGGCATGGTTTATCATCATTATGTGGTCAGAATAACATAAACTGAATGCCCTAGAACTGTTTCCTGGCTAGATAATAGGACTGGATAAAGGAACTATTTACATGTCCTCAGTTATGTAGAAGAAAAGAAGATAAAGCAGAAGGATGGGGTTCAAATAATGTAAAAAGTTTTTGGGAGGTACATTGCTTGGGGGACTCTAGGAATTGCCAAAGAATCGACTGAGAGTTCATATTAAATTAATCCAGAAGAATGCAGGAGATAACTGTTACAGGTGAAAAATGCAAGTGTTTTCCTTGCAAAGACTCTAATAAGAATAGGAAGTGACCTAGAGAGTATACAAGAAACACTGACCAATATAAGTTCAGATCAAGAGAAAGGGATTGGATAGATGAATGGATGAACCTAAGTTTGCCAGCTTCCGGAGATGAAAGTGTGGGTGTATTAGGAATGATAAAATGCTAAATTGCTCACCTATAAGACAAATGAATAGGATAAGTTGTAATGTAAGTAGATTCATACCCAGAGAGAGAGATGTTTAGCTAAAACACTAGATGGGGAGGAGAAAAGAAGAGGTAGCAAAGTAAGAACAGGGGGTTTTAGTCAGCTCCAAGGGCTCAAATCTTTTGCTTTTCTAAAAAAGTCTGTAAGAGGCAGTGACATCTATGACACTATCCCTGTGATACTGTTACAAACACCTGCACACTGTTGTATGTGTTTATTGACTGCTGCATGTGCAGCTGAATAAACCTGCAGATAGTAGCCCTATATATTTAGTGCATAGATCTGCTCTTGCTGTCGTCATGTTTATTGACTGCCGCACGTGCAGCTGAGTAAATGTGCAGATAGTAGCCCTATGCATTTAGTGCAGAGTTCTGCTCTTTCTGTCATCCTACTATAAACTAATTACACTTACTTGTCTGTTATTATAGCAGTTAAGCCAGGTTGCTATATATATATTGTTGTCATTGCTGTAACCTAGAAACTGTCAAATTATATTTACTTGTCTGCATATCCAGAAGCTGTAATTGTTCTTACTGATCTTGTATCGCCATTTGCTGCTGCTGATTTCATTGTCAGTTAGCAGGTCAGGAAGGAGGGAATGGTGACAGCATGCAGGTTGTGTAATCATGGAGAGACAGAATAATTAAATACAAAAAGAAGACAAGGAAAAAGAAAATCATAAAAGCACAGCAAGCCAGGGATGCTATAGATAATTTGGCTCGCAATGTTAGCACAGTTGGTTGTGGGTAATGTCTGCAGAAACAAAACAAAAGAGAGAGAAAGACAAGCTAGGTAAAGCAAGCAGGAACAAGAAATACCATAAGTTGCATAGGCATGTTTACAAGGGAAAGTATGCACTGGTGCATTTGGAGATCATGTGATTAACAATTTGCAGTGAGTATAGTGATGCTTTTTAAAAGATAAGTAAAATAAATAAGAAATTAAATGAACACAAATACAATTTGAAACTCTTGTGGTACGCACAAAGCTGAACAAAGATGGAGTTACCATTAGTTGTCTTTTTGGTGCAGGATCCATTACATCACAAGGACTCTAAAATTCCTCTTACCAGACAAATATGATTCCAATCAAGTTGCAGCACATGTAAGAGGGAATGACTTGAGGTGTATAATCCTGAACATGGTTCAGTAATGGAACCCCTCCTTTATGAGGACTCTTCGTTTTTGGAATCTACTGCTATGATTTGCAGAGCGAAAATCAGAACCTTTGGTTAAGTGAGTTTTGCAGATGACTGTAAACTGGTCATTATTGTTAAATCTGCCCCTGATGCCCTAAGTGGTGTATGGGAAAAAGGGCTAAAATTAAACGTGAAAAAAGTGTAGGGTTGTTACATTTGATAAACAGCTCTCTCCCTCAAGTTCTAGTATGGCCAACACTGCAATCTAAAAATGATAATCCAGTTAGGGATCTTTGAACACGGGTTGATAATTGCATTTCTTTCAGCTACCATGTAGCAGCTCCTCTTTACACAGTCTTAAGTAGATCAATTGCTCAGTACAATGTCCCATTTAGGATATACATTTCTAGGCATACTTAGCAAATGGAAAGACGTTAGAATTATGTAACTAAGAAGACTGCTGACCTAAATTCTCTGAGCAACAAGAAAAGGTTTAAAACACTGTCTCTTTGCTCAATTTCTTTAATATTTTTACTGGGTTATCAATGCTTTGCATTCCACATTGTTAAGGATGCCATCTTGTTTGTGCTACTGTATATTCATAAGTCAGATAGTTCCACTAATACCAAAACCAGGGATTTAAATCTCTACCAGCTCATACATAAAATGTGTTGGAGAGATACATTAACTACCCAAAGTCTACTCCACCTCTAGAACAAACTTCCCACAAGTTATACAAAGGGATGCCCTAATGTACACCTAGATGGCTGGATCCGTACCCATAAATTTACTCTGGTACTGACCTGCTTTGCCTTTGTTGAGGAGGGGGATGCAGCATGATAATGGATATTGTCAACGTGCAAATGGTTTGTATCTCAACTGCATTGCATTTCCTTCAATCCTGTTGACACAGCTGCATTCAGCCAGATGAATGATGAGGAGTTACTGATACATAACACACTAGCAAAGACCCAACAGACCTTAGGCAATCATTACTTAATTTCATATCTGGCTTTATTGAGTCCAGATATGCATGTAGCATTTGGTTTGCTTTGTGCCTAAGCCATGCTTATTTTTGAAATGAATCTGCTAGAACACCTTGCTGATCCAGTTGGCAAGCAAATGTCTGGCAGCACACAGGATTAAAGCTATGATCTGTTAGTGAGATGCCTTTTTGGGTAAGAGGTTTGATTCCCTTGGCATCCATTTTCTTGTTGTGTGAATCTAAGTGTTATGTAACCAAACATTTATTCTGGGCTGCAACTGGAAAAGGTCCATGTTGATTAGTGCTCTAACCTGGTTTACAGACAGCAACAAATGAATAAATGATTGTGTATACTTTGATAAGAAATTCACCTTATTTGGTCATAGTTTCATAGGTTCATAGGTGTGTACTAGGCCAATGGCCCTGGAGCCTTTACAAGCCTAGCTCAAAGAAATGCCCTGGCATCAAGATGCCATTAGTTCCAAGTGCCTCTATCAAGTAAAGCCACTGGGGTGATCCCTGGAGTGAACTTTCTATTTCCCATCCACTCATCAAGATTTCTCTTGAAAAGGACCAGTGAGGTGCTCTGCTTGACATGTATGCGAAGTCTATTCCAGAGCATGGGCAGTCTCTGGGTTATGAACCTGCCCCTTCTGCATGTTCTGTTGATTGTGGTAATGAGATTGAGGTCCCAGGAGCATGTGGTGCAAAGGGACTGGGATTTCTTTAGGTGTAACATTTCTAACAGGGCTGGGTAAGACATGGCTTTGTAAGTCAAGCAGAGATCACCTCCTAATGGATGATATGAGACAGAGAAAATCTGGAGTTTTTTGAGTCTGTCCATGTAGGGTATGTGTTTAAGGCCTAGGATCCTCTTCATGAGGAACTTTTGTGGCCTTTCTGGCTGTTGCAGGTGTTTAGTGAGGTACATGCCAAATGGGGCATTATACTTGACTATTGGTCTAATGAGGGAAGAGTAGAGAGAGATGATGACCTCTTTCTTCCTGGATGCAAAACCCTTGGTAATGAAATGTGCCACATAGAAGGACTTCTGACCATAGTGGCAATGTGGTGGTCGAAGGTGAGGTTGCTGTCAACCAGTGTCCCCAGATCTCTTGCAACACCATCAGTGTTCAGTGGGCTACCATCAATGTGGCAATTAGTGGGAACTGAGTTTTTCCCAAAGGAAATGATGACGCATTTTTGGCATTAAGCTTAAGGCCATGGTTTCAACACCATTTGGTCTCAGTTAGGCCTTTCTGTAGGATGCTACATCACTTGGGGAGTTAATAATGGCTCCCAGCTTGCAATCATCAGTGAATTTGGTCAGCCAGACCTCCATGTTGGCCTGAAGTTCTGAGAAGTAGATGCCAAACAGGAGAGGACCCAGGACCAGTCCCTGTTGGACTCCACTCGTGACTGGTCGCAGTCTGACTTGGAGTCTGCTACTTTCACACTGTGGGTTCTGTGAGACAGTTTGCAACCCACCTAGTGATATAGGTGTTGATGCCTAGTTTTTACGTGTTTTATAATACTGTGCTGAATATCAGTACTGAACATTGCTTTTTACTAGCACAGCCAGGAATGGGGAAATGTGTCTTGTTACTGTACTATTATTTTCCCTGCTGTGGGGTATTAACAAGGTCTGCAACATGTGACCCTGGCCTAGGGCTGAATTTGGAACTTAACTACCCCTGGTGACAATTAAAATATGGCTATATTTAACAGCAGTATTACTAAAACATTTTATTTTATTTTATTTATTTTGCTTTCATTTACTGAATTTGTCTGACTGGGTTTGGTCAAAATAAAAAAAAAAATCAGTGGTGGCCCAGGGAGAAAACACATCCATAGTATTTGAATTTTAATTTATATACTGACTGCTTACACCAGCAAGCATTAAAGTAAATAAATGGCACACACATGCGCACACGCTCACGCACACACACACAGATATATATATATATATATATATATATATATATATATATATATATATATATATATATATATATATATATCAATTTCAGCTTTTGAAATGGTTAGTTAGTGAACGTATTAAAAAAGAAGCTCTTTTGAGTCAATGATATCTCTATCTGATGAGTGCTACTCAACTTCTGTGACACAAATAAGCAAAGCAGCCATAGTTTCTATCATGTGTAGATATGTTTTTAGGACTGTCATTTTTGCAATAAAAGAAAATATATTCCCTGCTGGTGATCTTAGGCCATCATCTACAGTTTGGCATTACTAATTGAAAAATTTCTTTCCTGTAGAGTAGCCAGTTAATTTCTAACAGTCATGAGATTACAGATAGTAAGTACTGGAATGAAATCCAAGAGCCACAAGAGGCCCTGTAGGTCACATTTCAATGCTATCAACTCAGACCAATTAGTGTGAGGCAAAAACAGTTTACTTGGAAGAGCAATGAATTTTAAGACCAACTAGAATTTAAGTTTAGCAGTAAAAGGAGATGCTATATTGCTGATAATACAGAGCCAGAGTAGTGGTAAAATATAGAAAATGTAAGCTAAAAGCTAGTCACTACAAGACGAAATCTTACCTAAAGTTTCTTTAACTGCGGTTCCGTGCATCTGATTCTGTTTGCTTGTTAATCTCTTTAACAAAAACATTAATATTTATGTATGTTTGTATATAAACATCTGACAAGTAATAGTATTCTGCTGTGCATAGCAGTGTAGGTATAATGATTATTATAACACAGATCATTTGCTAAGAAAATCAACAAATGTTTAAAGGTAAATTATATAATTTATAAATGAAAAAATGAAACAAATAATTAAAATCCAAATGATGTACTAGAGAATGTATTTTTTGTTGCCAATATGTACGCAGTGTATCTTTTTCTCCCTTGAAAAGTGTTTTTACCAGTATGCATATAATGTATATTTTTTCCCCTATATACCTCTTCAGTTATTCATATCCACACCTCTGAATCCCCAAGTTAAACCACTACTATAAATATTGCACACAAGTTTGGGTGCTCTAGTTTGTGCAGAATTGGATATATCATTTTTTTGCACTATTTTTATACATTGCGTGTGAATGTCTGATCCAATCTGTGTTTGTACAGCTCTAAATAACACATAGTTTTCTTCAACTATATTGTTTACAGTAATTTTTGTACATAATGGTTGTGCCAGTTTACATTATTGTACATAAAAGTAGTTGTTATAATTTGTGTTAGGTTATTCATGCAAATCTCTTTCCCCAGGATTCATTAAGCTTGCGCCATGCACCGGGGTAGCGTCGGCGATCTAGCACCAAATATGGCAGTCGAGCAATTCAGGTAAGAGCTGTTTCCACGTGCACTACCAGCATACACCAGAGCTGCACAGGTCCTGGCACATGTATGCTAATTACCCCATGAGCAGCAGTGTAGCATGCAAATGAAGGTATATAGTGATTCATGAAGTTGTGCACACGTAGTGTAAGCATGTAGAAATGTAAGCCAAAAAAAACTGTTTACATGTTGTCAGTCATAAAATCGGAGCCATGATAGCGGACCAAACTTATGTGTTAAAATGTTAATATATGCCAATGGCTAAATATATAGCCAATGGCATAAAACAACATGCACAACATATAAAAAATAACATTTAATTTCATGGCCACACCAACGCAAAATAAAACTGCAGTGCATTGGTGCGCAAATGGGATCAAAATGAAAATAAATTTAGATGTCATAAAACTGTAATGTAATACAATTCATGATATCCCCATAATAGTCAATGGCACGCATGCTACACCAGAACCATGGGGCAAGGGTTGATAAGGGTCTGTGACAGTGTTCCATGCAGTAACTAGGAATTAGCAGTCAATGCCATGCAAATGAGTCAAGTAATACTGAATCGCTAACGTCCTGCCGGCGTAAGGATGTACCACATGGTGTAGCATTACAACACTGAGGAGTGGCCTGGAGGTAAACATGACATCAAGAGAGGGGTGCGCCACCGTATCTGTAAGCACATTGGGTCATTGCTAATCTGTGTTGGGTGTTGCTAAGCAAAGCCGCAGGATAGGGGTGTGGAAGTAGCCATAGCTTTGCTTAGCTGAGAGCACACAAGGTAACCGAAAGTTCATGTGAACATGGAAGAAAATGCACATGAAACCCGTTAAACGGATGTGCTCGCCGCACACCACAGCTAAAACAGGAAGGATACAGGAAGACAATAAGGAAATGCTGCAGCATGGTAATTGGATTACAAATGAGTAATTAACACCTAGAAACTTACAGTGGGCCATAGACAACAGCTAACAAGGCTGCTAGGAGCTACCTGCAGAACAGGAAAGGGGAGGTGCCATACAGCTTAGAAAAGAGAACTGTCACAGCAGAACAAAGCAAACTTGCTGTAGATCAGCTACATAACACATTTCCCAACACAATCCTGGGTTGTGAAAGCACAAAACAAGAAAGGTGGCAGCTGGATGCATGCCTGACAATGGGAGGTAAATCGGGTTGAAAATAGAAGTAAAAGGCAATAGATGAATCATGGCAGACAAGTGTAGGTCAACACCAAAGACCCCACAATAGCAGTACCTGCTGTAAAACCAATAACTAAGATACCCTACAGCTGGAATAGCACAAACACACCCAATTACACCAGCATCATCCATTGCACAATAGTATAAGGTGTGAAAGCCCCACACACACACACACTTGTGTATTCCCAGACACTCTGCACCATTGGTGTATACAGACGGGGAACTTTTAATATGTATATGTTAGGGGCTGCATAGCTTTGATTCATCAGCATGTGCTGGAGACTGACGGTGGTGTGGAGGATGATGCTGACAACCATCTCAGGCACCGGAGGAGGAGACGAGTGTTCAGACCCAGGGTAACCTACCAAGGGCTACATGATCTGGAGATAGTAGAGCGTTACAGGGTGGACAGGAACATCATACAGCAACTTGTTGAACTGTGCTATACACGCCTCAGAGCCAGAAGTAACAGAGGGGAACCCAGCCCAGTGGACACGAAGGTATGTGTAAGCTTGAGAATACTAGCCACAGGTACCTTCCAAAGGCCAACTGGGGATATCATGGGGATCTCACAGGCATCAGCATCCAGGGTCCTCCACCAGTTCCCGGATGCCATGTTATCACATGCCAATGAGCACATACACTTCCTCCGAACGCAGGAGGAGTAGGCCAGAAATATGCGCCTCTTCCACTGTGTGATGGACTACCCAAAGGTACTGGGTGCAAAAGATTGCATGAACATACACATCAAGTCACCACCCGATGAGCAGGGTAGGAGCTACATAAACTGCAAGGGATTCTCCTCCATCAACTACCAGGTCATGTGCAATGCCCAGGGCATTATCATGGATGTGTGTGCTGGCAGTCCTGGAAGCTATCACGACTCCCACATCTGGCATGTCTCACAGCTGTATCAGGTATTTGCCAGGGGGGACATCCCATATGGCCACCTGGTGGGGGATGCTGGCTATGCACTGGAACCTTGGATGATGACACCCATCTGAAATGCACACACAGCCATGCAAGAATGCCATAATGAGGCACATGCAGAAATCAGAATCATCATAGAGTGCATGTTTGGGATGCTGAAATCATGGTTCCATTGCTTGGACATATCTAGTGGATCCTTGCAGTACTCTCCAGGAATGTGTGCCCACATCTTCATAGTATGTGCCATGCTACACAATATGATCCTGCGGAAACAGCTGCAGCAGGGACAGAATGGTGAAGGCCTTCACAGCCCACCACCATTGCCAAGGGACCCACAGGCACAGGGGGGCTCAGACCATGAACATCCTGTGCTAGCCCCAGTAGGCAGACGGAGACGTGCCTAGTATGCCCAATTCCTTGGCAAAGAGGGAACATATAGCACACACACTGACAGTGTAGGCACTCATGGACTGACACCCTTCTCCACCTGCACAAACAGTAAACATGGATGGCACACACACACGACCACCTGTAAATTGTCATGTATAGGTGGTCTACTGTGTGCATCCTAAATAGGCAGTCCTCAACTATTGTACACACAACCGCCATTGGCACAAGGTAATGTCAATACCTGAACAGTATATTAAGCTATCAGCATGTGTCCATACTGTATGTACAGGTTCATAGATGCATAGGTAGGTACATGCCCAACTGCTGAGGCCACTCAAAAACATAGGCAAAACGTGTCTGCTGTCGCCACCCCATCGATCAACTAACTGTCCCTCTGTGGAGCAAAGCCACTTGCGGGATCCCTGGGGTGTAGCTACTGTTCACCATCCACTCTGCAAGGATTCCCCGGAGTGTTAGTGAGGGGTTTTGTATAATGTAATCAGGGATGTGTTTTCAAATAATGGGGAGTATCCCTGACAGGAATCTTCACAGATGTGTACATGTACAGCTTGCATATATAGGTAGTTCTCCACAGAATAACAAACATGTGGAACACACAACTGCTGAAATGTGCATTCAACACCCTTGCACTACCAGTGCCTGCTCTGAGAAGTAAGATATCACTGCCAGGATTAGAACATGCAACCATGTACACATTCATCACAATAACATACCACTAAGTGACCTGAGATGTACCAATGGCAGTCATGTATACTGACAGGATGAAACACAAAAGGTAGGAATGTGTTGAAATAGGACAAACCGGCATGTACACAATGAAAGGTGCATGTTTTATATATATATATATATATATATATATATATATATATATATATATATATATATGTATAAGATATATATATATATATATATATATATATATATATATATATATATATATATATATATATACACACACACACACACACACACACATCATCATATATATATATATATATATATATATATATATATATAGAGAGAGAGAGAGAGAGAGACAGAGAGAGAGAGAGAGAGAGAGAGAGAGATATGTCGATATATGGGGATATACATATATATGTAGATATATAGATAGGTTAACAACATCTACATAACCGTGGAGGTACATATAAATGGGATACCTACCACATACCGACTGCTTTACATACCGACGCACGTAATCCCGAGGCTTAAGGTCCGAAAGAACACAGTATCGAAACACCAGATGCACGAGGTGTAATCTCACGATGTTAATGGACAGTTAGTCAGTGCTTCTGGTGTTGTGGTTTGGGTAGGTTACTGTGTGTACGTGTGTTTCTTAAGGCTGTAGTGTGTGTAAGTGTGTGTTCTGTGTGTGGTGTGTGTTGTTGGGGGACTGTAATGTGTGGTTGCGGGTTAGCTTTGTACATCTGTTTGCGTGACCTAGGATGTAGAATATTAAAGTAGAGTGTGGTGCGTGGGGCGCAGACACCTACATGGGGTGTGTAGGGGGGCTTGGCCACCTGCTCATAGGTAGTGTAGGATGGTTTGCTTGGATGTGTTGGGTAGCAGTGTGTCTGTGTGTGCATGTGTGTGTTCCATGTTCATGTTACCTTTGCGAGTTACTGTTGATGTTGGTAATGTGGGGTATGGGAGTTTGTTTTTGGGACTGTGTGCATCGGAACACTATGGTTTTGGGATTCCATATGTCTCCCGTATACAGCGGTTGAAGTGTTCACATATGTGTATAACATAAACCAAAGCAATCACACATTCCGCCACTACCAACTTTTATGAACAAAGGATATGGAGAGTATATGCCTATACACCATTACAAATATGTGCTATGGACATGAGCCAATGATAGTGTTACCACCTGTTCCACTTTGGAAGGGACACTCCCTCTTTGGGCAGTTGTGTCCTGACCAAATATATTAAATGTGGCAAATGTCCTGGGATTGTAGGACATAATTAGGTCTCATATGTACTGTAATAGTTGCATACAATAGTTATTTCTGTATCTAAAGTACCTACATGGTACAGGAAACAGAATAAGCTACTAAACTGCTGCAAGAATAAGCTTATAATTAGGCAAGAAAGGAAAGTTCTATCCCTTGTACTGACTGTGGGTTTGTGTCAGCCTGTAAAATCAGATGTATGTCCCAAAAAGGACCCACTATGGACATATGAAAAGGTGGCAACCCTAGCCAAAGAGGGTCAGTCACCAACACAACTACGATGACTGCAAATACCTATGACAGAAATACACAGCTATCATGTAGCAACATGTTATTACATTCAGATGTATTACCGAAGGGATTCAAGGACTAACATCACCTGCATGCTATACAGGAACCACATAACAGTACCTTAATGAATCAGCCTGCAAATACCATTGTATTAGTCCACAAAAGAATAGGTGTTCAAATAGGGAAGGAACCCTCATGCACATAGCAATTATGTATGAAAGCAGTTCCTACACACCTGAATTTGCTAAGCACACACACCATCACCCCCACACCCAAACATATTACAATACAATCTGTAATAACATTACAAATCATTCACACACTATACGACATCTGCAGAAGCCTTAACATACCTTGTCAGAAACACACTAACATGGCCCTAAGTGAAATAGCGGCTGCTATACAATGGAACAGCTGCTGATGTAATAGGGTTTGTTTGCACTAATCCCATTTCAGAGGATTGTGCATACACCTGGATGTGTTAGCAATTAGTGAGTAACAGCACAGTATGCTATGCTTGTACACCAAATCAAGGATGTCTGGTGAGCATACTGTACACCACAAAAACAGTTCATGCATAGCCATACGGCCTTGAGCTGGCCAAACATCCTTGCCAGACTTAAACATCTGCAGAAATATCAAGTACAAACAAACCCTGCATAAGTAGCACTGTTATGAAATATAACAGCTGTACTCACATGTAGAACTAAATCATCTAGCCATTACACACAGTCCACGGGAGTCATGAAGCTAATATATCTCTGAGTGTCTCCATATAGGTGTTGAAATATATCACAATAACACATCTAGGCTGTCTGTCTCAAAAGCAAGGCAAATGGATAACGCCCAAAAGGAGTACTCACTTATACACCACTGTTGCCATGGTATCAGCTAATGGAGTAGCTGCACAGCTGATGTGCATCCAATTAACTACTTTGGAACAGCAATTGGTGGACAGGATACCACATGTTACCGATATGTTACTAGAAAAGGATGTGTTATCACACATTCAAACCATCCGTATATACCAGTGGAACATTACAAATAACATTGAAACACAAACCGAAAAGGATTGAATCAACTGTTAATGATACATCAGGTTTCTAATAAGGTATGTAGAGCAATCAGTATGTCTGTGTATGTAGTACTATTCTGTAGTATTTAAAGTGCATGCAATCCATATAGTGGAAACAGTTATCTTGTAGTGATGTGTTGTTGAGCATAGTAACGCTTGTAGTATTTGTGTGTACTGCTGTAGATCACAAGGCAAACACCGCATACACCACAAGGGATGCTATATAAGGGCTTTGAACAGAACTACTCCTCATCAGCCGATGTCAGTGGTAGGGCTGTTCCAACAAGTATGTGCTATAACAGGGGATAGTATATGTTGATATATTGTAACTGTAGCCATATGTATGGGTGTAATACAGAGAATAACATGTGGAAGGTTGGGCCACTGTGCAAGTATGTTTTGCATTGTGGGATATTGTGACAATAACTGTGTAATGTACAGTATTGTAGGCAGATATGTATTACAAGCTACATAGTATTACTGTAATGGTAGGCAACTATTAGTTATGCCAATTGGCATTTACAATACACAATGACTGGATACATATGTCTTTTAGTGAGCCGACAGTTTATCAGGATAATAGCAAAGTAAAATGGAAGAGCTATTTAACTATCCATGCAGATAAGACATGTGATATGTGCAAGGGTAGGTACTAGGCTGTCTTACCAAGGGTATCTGTAAACCTAACTAGTGTGTGTTGTCTTTCGCCACCCCCATAGGTTGGTTCCCTGTGCCTCTGGATGGCAGAGTCAATAGTTCCCTGTGCTTCTGTCCAGCAGCGCCACTGCAGTAATTCCCGGGTACATGTCTGTTTCCCAATCCACATGTCAAGGTTTCCCTTGAAGAGTGCTCATGAGGGGCCCTGCCTGATGTACATTGGAATCACATTCCAAAGCATAGGGAGTGTCAGGGTCAGGAATCTATCCATTCAGCGCGTCATACTTATCGTTGTGGTTATGTGTATATCCCTAGAGCATGTGGCTCTCAGGGGCTTCTGTTTAGGTGGAGCATATCCAGCAATACAGGGTTGGACATGAACCTTGTATGTCAAGCAGAGATCACCTGTGAGTATGCGGTATGCAACTGAGTACAGCTGGAGTTTCGTAGGTTGGGCTGCATAGGTCATCTGTTTGAGGTCAGTAATCCTCTTGGTGTGGTACTGGTGTGGTCTTCCAACTGTTGCAGTTGTCTTGTAAGGCATATCCCAAATGGTGTGTTGTATCCTTTAATGGGTCTGATATGACATGTGTAGAGTCACAATGGCCCCTCTGATCTGGATGTGAACCCATTAGAGATTAGGGGGGCTATGTAGAAGGATATTCTAACCACCTTGTCATTATGGGTATCAAAGGACAGATTGCTATCTACTCATGTTTCCGGATCCCATATTGCCTTTTTTGTATGTAGGGGACTAGAACCTATGTGGTAGTCCACGGATAATTAGGTATATCCAATGGGGATGACTATGCACTTTTAGGCATTCAGCTTGACACCATGATATTAACACCAGGTATCCATCTCTGTGCGACCCTTCCAGAGGGTGTCTCTAACAGCTGGGGAAACAATTATGTCCCCTAGTTTGCAGTTGTCTGCAAACCTTTTCAGCCAAAGCCCTCCTGTGCTTGTCTGTATGTCAGAGAAGTATATACTGAACATGAGGGGTACTAGGACTGAGCCCTGGGGACGGCAGTTGTAAATGGTACACAGTCGGACCTAGGGTATGCAACTCCTACTGCATGGGTTCTGTCCGTGAGCCACTTTTGCAAACCATCACATGATGTAGGGGTTAATGTTCAGGGGGATGAGTATGTTGATAATATCAGAAGAAGGAATGGTGTTAAAAGCCTATGAGAGATCTAGGTAGGCCGTGTGGACCTCCTTACCCTCATTTAATGCCTTGGTAACTGTCTCTAAGAAGCCCACCAGGTTTAGGAGGCATGGTCCGGCCTTAACAATGCCAAACAGGAAGGGGTCAAAGGTTGGGAGGTACCCAATGTCTCTGTGACAGTGATCCATGATGTGCACCATAGCCTTGCAGACCAGGCTAGTCAGGCCTATAGGGAAATAGGTCCCATGGTCCATTGTGGCACCACCTTTGTGGAGCAGGATAACTGGTGCTGTGTGCCATTCAGGGGGCACTATGCCTGATGTGAGGCTGTTATTAAAAATGGTGCATAGGTGAGGAGACAGTACGATCTGAAGTTCATGTAAAATGCAGCCTGGGATGTTGTCCCATGGATGCTGTGATATTGCCTTTAGAGTGTGCAGCTTTGAGAGGGATCTGCCAGCATGTTGCCAATATTAATTTTTTATAGGTTCATAGGTTCATAGGTTCATACTAGGCTATCTGCCCGAGGGCATTTACAAGCCTAGCCCATAGTTTTGTGGCTTACGCCACCCCTTTAGTATGGGGAACTATACCCATTATTTTGCTGGGCCTCTGTTGAGCAGTGACACTGAGGTAATCCCTGGGGTATATCTGCGATCTCCCATCCATTGGTCAAGATTTCTCTTGAACAAGGCCAGCGAGGTGCTCTGCCTCACATATACCGGGATTTTATTCCACAGCATAGGGAGTCTTTGGGTGATGAATCTATCCCTCCAGCACATCCTATTAATAGCCGTGTCGAGGTTTAAGTCTCCGCCCTTGTGGCTCTGACGGATCTAGATTTTTGAGGTGAAGCATATTCATCAAATCTGGGTTTGACATGGCCTTGTATGTTAGGCAAAGGTCACCTCTGAGCAAGCGGTAAGCGACTGAATAGAGCTGGAGTTCTTTCAGTCGGGCAGCATAGGACAGATGTTTGAGACCCTTTATCCTTTTGGTGAGGAACTTTTGTGGCCTCTCCAGCTGCTGCAAGTGTCGGGTCAGATACATTCCGAATGGGGCATTGTACTCAATCATTGGTCTGATGAGTGATGAGTATAGGGAGACTATGACCTCCCTTGATCTAGATGAGAATCCCTTCATGATAAGGTGGGCAATGTTCATGCCTTTGTGCTGTAACTCAGAGCAGATCTGGTTGTTGACATTGAGGCTTTGTTCATAGGTTCATAGGTTCACACTAGGCTATCTGCCCTGGGGCAATTATAAGCCTAGCCTGATTCTGTATGGCTTACGCCACCCCTTGATTTGAGAATACTGTGCTCTTTTTAAGGTTTAGTTTATTGTGCCTCTGTCTAATAGTGACATGGGAGTAATCCCTGGGACAAACCTATGATCCCCCATCCACTTATTGAGATTCTTCTTGAGGAGATTCAGTGAGGTGCTCTGCGTCACATGAATTGGAATTCTATTCCAGGGCGAAGGGAGCCTCTGGGTTATGAACCTGTCCCTCCAGCAAGTTCTATTTATTTCTGTGCTGAGGTTCAAGTCCCTCGAGCGTGTGGCTCTAAGGGATTTAGATTTACTGAGGTGGAGCATGTCCATTAATTCTGGATTTGACATAGCTTTGTATGTCAGGCATAGATCGCCTCGAAGTAGGCGGTATGCAACTGAGTAGAGCTGGAGTTTTTTAACCGAGCAGCATATGGCATCTGTTTGAGACCCTTGATCCTCTTGGTGAGATACTTTTGGGGTCTTTCTAATTGCTGCAGGTGTCGAGTAAGGTACATCCCAAAAGGGCATTGTATTCTATGATGGGCCTGATGAGGGATGAATAAAGGGGCACGATTACCTCTCTTGATCTAGATGTGAAACCCTTCGTGATGAGGTGGGCTATGTAGAAGGTCTTTCTAACCACTTTGGCAATGTGGTTTTCAAAGGAGAGATTGCTATCAACTTGGGTCCCCAGGTCCCTAATAACTTTCTCTGTACTTAATGGGTTTCCGCCTATGTGGTAATTTGTGGGCACATTGTTTTTGCCAAAGGGTATGACTATACATTTTTTGGCATTTAGCTTTAAACCATGGCACTGGCACCAGTTATCTGTCTCTGTGAGACCTTTTTGAAGGATGTTTGTGTCAGCTGGAGAGTTGATTATGGCGCCCAGTTTGCAGTCGTCTGCGAACTTGGTGAGCCATAGTCCTCCCACGTTTGCCTGTACTTGAAAAGTATATACCGAACAAGAGTGGTCCCAGGACAGAACCCTGTGGGACACCACTTGTGACCGGTTTTGAGTCTGACATGGCTCCAGCAACTCTCACTCTGCGGGTTCTGTCTTTGAGCCAGTTTGCTACCCATCTTGTGACATAGGGGTTTATATTTAAGCTGGATAGCTTATCTATGATGCCCGAGTGGGGTATTGTGTCAAATGCCTTTGCAAGGTCCAGATAGGCTGTGTGGACTACCTTCCCTTCATCTATGGCTTTGGTGACTGTTTCAAAGAAGTCAACCAGGTTCAAAAGGCAGGATCTGCCCTTGACAAAGCCGAACTGGGTAGGATCTAGTGTCTGTAGGTCCCCAATGTCTTTGTTTATGAGCTCCATGATGATCCTCTCCATAGCCTTGCAGACTAAGCTAGTCAGGCTTATGGGGCGATAGTTTCCAGGGACCATAGAGGCTCCACCTTTGTGGAGTGGTACCACTGTTGCTGTACGCCATTCTGTGGGCACATATCCTGTAGTGAGGCAGAGATTGTATAGCTGTTTTATGTGAGGGATTAGTTCCTCTTGGAGTTCATGTAGGACGCAACCTGGGATGCCATCTGGTCCCATGGAAGCAGTGTTTTTTGCTTTCGAGAGGGCAGCCTTCACCTGAGCATCTGAGATGTTTGGGAGGCAGCCCTCTGCCGGGATAGATACTTGCTCTTTTGGGGGTTTGCACTGAACCTGTCTGCCAGGATATTGGCGATGTCTGTGGGTTCAGTGTATTTTTGTCATTTAGAATCAACTCAGAACAAGTCTGGGAGTTGCATCCCAGGTTTCTAACATAACTGAAAAAAGCCTTATGATTGTCTTTGGTGTCCTGTGCAATTTTTCTCTCGAAGCTGGCCTTGGAGGATTTTATGAGGGATCGTAATTTTTGCTAGTACTGATCAGAGATGCCTTCCTATTAGGGATTTTGCTCTATCATGTAGTAGCTTCCTCCTTCTGTTGTACAGTTTATTTATGGCAGGGGTCCACCAGACTGGATGCCTGCCTTTGGATGATTGGGTCTTGGTTTTGTTTGGGATAGCATGATCCATGCATTCCTGGAGATGTCCGTAGAATGCATTTATATAGGATTCTGCAGTTTGGGCCGTAGTTTCCACTGGCCCTGGGGCCTTGAAGGATTCCACTTGGTTTTGAGAAGTGAGAAGTTCGCTTTGAGAAGTTTTTCACTGTGGTTTTCTGGGCTGGGGGTGGGGTCGGGATGTGGACATCCAGTGAAATTAATTTATGGTCTGATCTTACCAATGAGGGATATACTTCTGGTGTGGAGCATAGAGTCCCCATGTTGGTAATTATCAGGTCTAGTATGTTGTCCCCTCTTGTGGGAGTGGTGACTAGTTGTTCCATAGCATTTGAGTTTATAATTTCCAGGAACCTTTGGGCTAAGGTGCTGGGGCTTGAGTAGTGCTCCCAGTCAATGTTTGGGTAGTTGAAGTCACCCAATATAATGGTGTTTGGAGAGATCTTCAAGTTCTCCAATGTTTTCAGGAAAGCAGAGTGGGATTCCTGACATTGAGAGGGTGGTCTGTAGGATGCTATAAACTGAAAAGCAGTCTTGCCCACTGTTAGTTGCACATGGATGGTCTCTGATACTTCGTGCAATGCCACTAACCTGGAGGTGTGGATATCCTTGATAAATATGGAAACTCCCCCTCCTTTTGTGGTTTGGTCTGGGTTTTGGGGCCGAAAAGCATGATATGAGGTATAGCCTGGTAGTGCTGGGGTGCTCTCTGGAGCCTTGAACCAGGTTTCTGTCACTGCACAGATATCGATGTTCTCCATACTGAGGAGAGCTTCGAGTGCATGCATCTTGAGGTTAAGACTTCTGGCATTTAGCAGCATTACCCTTAGGTTCTTGTTCCTTGTGCTGTCTATGGGGGTGGGTTTGACTTTTGAGCCTTGCCTAAAAAAGGCACTATGGGGGTGGCAAGAGCCTTTGCCAATATCCGAAAGCCCAGTGGTGACAGGTGCAAGCCGTCACTAGTGAAGCAATGTGGCTTGTCGAGCATGTCATCCCAGGCTGACAGACACTGGATCCCCTTTGAATGACACCAAAATTTTAGCCAATTGTTAAAATCGATCATTTTGTCTTTGTACTGTGGCATCATTCTAGGTGAGGGTAAGATGCTGCTCAAGGTCAGGGTCATACCAGCCTGGGCTACATGATCAGAGAGCTCCTCTATGTCTCTTTTCATGTAGTCCAGGGAGGTACGTCTCAGGTCATTCACACCAGCATGTATAATGACTGAGTCATATTTGTATTTGCTTTTGAGTGACCTGAGTGCTTGCATTATGTGGCAGATCCTCGCACCCGACAGGCAGCTCACCGTGACCTTCTCTTTATTCAGCCTGGTGAGCGGGACATCAGTGTGTCTGACAATAGAGTCACCTATAACAAGAGTATCAGGTGTGTTATTCAGCCTTAAGGGCTGTGGCTGCTTGGCACACTGACTTTGCGGGTTATGTGTTGTGTGTGTTTTGTTTTGAGGTAGTGTTTGCTTGGATGTCTGCTTTGGAGGTCTCTGTTGCTTAGATAGATTTATATTTAGAGCCTCCGAGTACGTTTTTGTGTATTTATGTGTTTGGTTCGCTGATGTGGTGGGACTATGTGATACTGGAATTGTGTTGCGTGAGGTTACCTTCTCCTTCTGACTGGTTACACCAGTTTTGAGATGAGAGAGCTCAGCCTCCAGTTTCGCTAAATAGTTGCATCTCTAACATATATTTGAACCTGTTTGGAGGAGGAGAGGGTTGTCCGTGTACATGAGACAGTTGTAACATTGCCTCAAAATTCCCAGATTCACCAATTGGACTGGAGAGGAAACCATTGACTGACCTTTGGACATGCTAGAGTAATAGGGAAACTGAATTTAAGATGGACCAATAGAGGACAGGGTAATCGTAGAGAGTATAAGAGTAAGTAGTGCTTATGGTTTAATAGTGCTAACTTGTAGGATTACTTAATTGGACCAGTGAAGGGCCTTAGAATGAGAATATGGTGTTTAAATTGAGAGATAGAGCAATTCTAAGGGAAAAAGTGAAGAGCAGACTTCGTGGAGCCAGGAATAGTTTAAACCCAATTAGGCGCTGCCGCTGTTGCGCTTATGCACAAAATGCACAAAACCGCGCAAAAGAGGGTTTTAAGAGAGGAAGATGAAGGAGTTTTGGAATTGACCCAAAATGGCCAATAAAACTACAGTTTCAAGTCAGTAACCACTCTCACAGGGGCAGGCAGGCTGCTCAATGTTTTTCACTGCCACTGATGAACAGAGAGACTTCCCTTTAGCCCAAGCAAAAAATGGCCTCACAGAAACTTACAAACAGTTCAAAAACAGCAAGCCTGTAACTGAACTTTTTTAAATCTCAGAAAAGTGGGAAAAAAGCAAGATTTTTTTGTTTTTTTTTGTTTTTTCAGAGATAGCAGAGGTTCACAAGTATCAACAAGTTATAACAGTGCAGTAAATGACCCCACACAAGAGTGCTAGGCCAAAGACAGATAAAATGCAAGTTTTGTGGTTGTTGTTGGTATTAGTTGCGTTATAGTTTTCTTAGATAGCTTTGGAGGATCTTATAAGGGATCTCACCTTCTTACTGAGGCTGACCAGGGATCTTCTCCATGCATGATATTGTACTCTCGTTTGCAACAGTGTCTTCCTCCTGTAGTACAATATGTTTATGGCAGGGGACCACCAGATTGGTTTAGTTAATTATGAGTATAGTGTCCTGGTTCTGTTTGGGATAGCACAAGCCATGCGCTCCTGTAAGTGCTTATAGAGTGCATTTGTGTAGGATTCAGCAATTGTAACAGTACTGTCCATCTGCATGGGTGTCATGACGTCCACCACGTATGCCTTAAGAAGCATGTAGTTGGCTTGGCAGACATATTACACTGTGGTTCCCTTAATGGTAGGTAGGTGCAGGAGGTGGATATCAATGGTATTCAGCACATGGTCTGATCGGACCAACGAGGAGTTGGCTTCACGTGTGGAGGACCAGTTACTCATGTTGGTAATGACTAGGCCTAGGATATTGCTGCCCCTGGTGGGTGTGTGGATATGTTGAGTCAGGGCATTGATGTTTATGAATTCCAGAAACCGTTGCGCTAATGTGTTGGTACACGAGTAGTTTTCCCAGTGAATGGTGGGTAGATACAGTGAGGCTTATGTGTTGAGTGTGGTGTTGTGCGACTGTGTACCTTCTACACATGACAGTCAGGGTCAGGCTTGGTTGGAGAGACCTTTACCTCCAGTTTGGCTAGATGAGTGCATCTCTCACAGGTTGTAGTGTTGGATGGTAGGCAGAGAGGCTTGTCTGTGTACATGAGGCAATGTGTACATTGCCTCAAGATGTCCAGATTCATCAGATAGACAGGTGAGAATACTAGCAGTTGACTCTTGGACATGCCTGAATATAGAACTACATTCACCTAGATAAGTGAGTAAAGTGAGTATAACAGCTACATTACTCTACGCAAGTGAGAAAAGTATGTACAAAACCTGTTCATCCTTACCTGTAGGTGATGTGGAAGATTGAGTGCTATAGTAATCATTAGCTTACATACTGTTTACAAGTCCTGAACAAGTGCTTACCATGAATAAGCAATCCAGATAGGGTCTTGGATAATATAAAAACACGGCCCCCTCCCCCCAACAGGTACACAAGCATATATCCATGTACACCACAGGGCCCTTGTACACACAACTATGCAGGTACATGCTGCACTCAGTTTGCATGGGACCTGCCCACATCACAGGTTGTATCATACACATATGGCAAAACAAGATGCTCTCCACATACACATCATGTAAAACATAGCACCATGTCAGGTTGTGTACACACTGAATGGTGCTCACCAACAGGTATCACATCCCACAAAGGGGGAGACACCACTGTAAATGGGAAGTACTGCTCTACTACCCTGTTGAGTCTGGTCTGGAAGGCCATGAACCTTGATCACTTAAGTGATGTCAGCAGTACAGATGTAGATGACAGTATGGTTGATGTCACACTGCATATCATAACCTTGCCAGGTCATAAGACATCATCACCCATACTGTGTACCACCTGCACTTGGTATACTAGATGTACATTTCTATGATACAGGAGTGTTTTGCAACAGGACTGCTGGCAGAACCAACACTACAGAAGGTGGCTGAATAATACGTGATCTTCACACCAGTGGCAGCTACAGTATGTCAGGGTTAATGAATTCTATTCCCCCTCATTGTAGTCCATACCTCACAGACAAACAGAAGGCATTTGCCTATTGAAGTATGCAAATGACTATGACCTAGGAGCAATAGCTGACTCCCATTGTCACCCCTATGTTAATAACCCTGTACCCATGAACTACCACCTAGGCAGCGGTCATCATAATGGACACTTGTGTGTGAGGGATGTAGCGGGCAGTTGTCTTTCCTGTGATAGCTACATCACCACACCTGTCAGCGAGTCATATGTGGCAACCCTAATAATAATATGGTGCCATTCATTAATATAGATATCATTGTCCAGCCATACAGACCACTCAAGTGACCCATATCAGATCACATATTTCCCTTTAAGGGGCATTGGCCATATGCAGATGGCCTACACCAGCCTTCTCATTCCCCATCTCCACTATGTAGCATGATTCATATGCTGAATAAATCCATGTCCAACCCAGTGATGTCGGACATGCTGCACGTACTCATCATGATCTCGAACACATACTTCATGGACATCCACCTACCACATGCTGGACAGATCCTTGTCCCATACACTTGACATAGTCCTGCCATACTATGCATTCCTGTCCATCAAAGCTGCACATCGCTCCCCTCTCAGACATGGTGTGATGACCGCATGGTAACACATGGTATATGCATCATTAACCCTGTGGATCAGTAATGTGGCACTGCTCCACCTGGCCCCTCAGACTTGCCTGTCGGCTATTGCCAGGTAACCTTTCATCCTAGATGCATACATGGCCCATGGCATATAGCCCACTAGTTGACTTTGACTGTACATGCCATAGTTGATATCCATCCCTGCAAATACCATCTGGCTAGCCAGTGTCCAATGTGTATCACATGTGCAGCACAGGTAATACATGGCAGGATGTTGAATCACTGTACAGTGCCATGTAGATGTATATGGCAGAACACATACATGTAAAACCTTATGTGAGCATGTCTGCAGGGTCACAGGTCATGTCTGTTAAGGCAATGTAAGTCCTTATATGTGACGTATACACTGCATCAAGGTCAACTGCATTAATGTGGGCACATCCAGCCATGTGCTGATAGGTAGGAACACCAGTACAGGCAAACAGGCATGCCCACATCAAGACAGCAACCACATGGAGCATGATCAATGCAATCAGGTGACACACACACACACATATATGGTGATAATATCCACTCAACATTGAGTGTCACATGTGTGTGACAGAAACACGTCAGTGCCATGTAGGTTTGCAAATACATCTATTTAAACTGAATTAATGCGATACACATGTATGTTCAGCTCTAGCTCTGTATGTCTCTGAGGTACTCTGATCTGTCTCCATTATTATGTCTTCCAGGTATGCTGCATGAAATGCTTCCCCCTTTTACACACTTGGAGGATGAGGCCCTCATCCCATACCTACTCGATAATCACAACATCCTGTTCAGCCATGTGCCACAGGATGCACAGCAGTGGGATGCCCTGTGGATGGAACTTCGCAGGAGGGTTAATGATGTGGGTGGCCACAACCGCACATACCAGCAGGTGCACAGACACTGTACAGACCTCATTACATGGGCAAAACAGCATATGAATGCAATCGCCAGGGAACAAGGTGCAACAGGTGGTGGACCACCAACCCAGCCCCCACTCACACGTACAGAGGAGCTACTGGCCAACCTGGGGACACCTGCAGAACCACATC
The DNA here is from genome assembly GCF_019279795.1 of Protopterus annectens. Taxonomy (NCBI): domain Eukaryota; kingdom Metazoa; phylum Chordata; order Ceratodontiformes; family Protopteridae; genus Protopterus; species Protopterus annectens. The sequence continues at coordinate 1,890,137,047 of NC_056737.1, read as the reverse complement.
CACAAGCCTTAGCTGATATTGTGGAGGTGGGTGTCTCTCAACCACTGAGCCTGGAGTTGCCTCGTAAGTCAGTACTGCACCTATAACAACTATATTCCATATAGCTGCATGTGTCACTGTACAATATGTAATGTAACATCATATGCAAGGCATGTATATACACATGCCACATACTATAGTATGCTACTCTGTGTATGCACACATGTGCATGCATCATAGTATAGTCTAATGTACTGTTGTATGTGCATAACACATACACCAGTACATTAGACTATACTATGATGCATGCACACATGTGCATGCATCATAGTATAGTCTAATGTACTGGTGTATGTGTTATGCACATTGCTCCCTGTAGCCTTTATACAGGGGTGGATTATGCTCATACTGCTGTGTTACTCCTATTTAGGTACCTCTGGCATTCCGCGGTGACAGCAGCTCGTTGCAGGTGAGAGTGTTATTGTTTATCAGGAATCATAATGCACAAATCTATCTGCCATGTGGCCATTCACAACATGTATACATAATGTATGGTTCTGTCACAATATACAGTTTGGACTTGCAATGCATCATAATGACTATCCATGTGCCACACTTGCAAACTATGTGAATCATATCACCGACATGAATCCTCACAAACTTTATTGCCAGATGTGTTGACAGCTGTGCATACAATGGTGGAGGTGCTGTTCACTTTAGGAACGTACAACAGATCTGATCTACACATGTGGTGAATACAAACAGTACTACACAGTGGGCTGGAGTATGGCCAGCACACAGGTTTCACCGTTGTGGATCATAGCCCTGCTATGAATGTCACACAATGTGATGTGCTATTTTGACATGTCCATGACATCTATTGGCCTGGCTGCTACACTTCCTACCTAACCTGAAAACATATCCCACATACCACCCTTTATCTGCATAACCCTGTTGTCAGTGGAGCATATATGTCATATGGGACAACACAGACATGTGAAATAGATGCCCATCGCTATAATTTGGACAACACATGTACACACATGGCCATGGAGGATGGCCAGAGACATGGAGCAACACACACACAGGAGAAGTGTTGTGCTTGTGTGTACACCCTGTCGTACAATGGCTACACATAGTACGGCCATGGCATTTGTATAATGGTCATATTGTAGATGTGGAACACTAGACATCCTACAGGCCTGTGCACATTTTGTGTAGGCGTAACATCAATTCACCACATAGGATGTGTTGAACATCTTGAGGGTATTGCAACATGACTGCAGTCACCTGTACAGTATCCACATCAGGCCACAGATACAGTACATTCCCGTTGCTGGATGGACATAAATGCCATGCTAGCTCCTCGTGTGTGTGTGTGTGGTACACAGATGTCATGTGGGTCATAGTGTACCGACATGTTCATCATGTCTGCCCATAGTTGCCAGGCTGCAGCAGTATGGTTGCAGATGTGCAGGGGTGTCATCCGTATACCCATCAGTGATCTGTGTCACAACTTCCACATCATGGTTTTGTGTGTGTATACACCTCAGTGATGTGAGTCACATTCCACAGTATATATGTATTGTATCTGAACAAAGTCATGGCTATGAACCCTGTCTGTAACTCACACTGTATAGCACTAGAGACTCCTCATGATTCCATGCAATGACCATGCACATCAGCTAAACTTGCAGTATATCTGTAGGGTGGACACACAACACTGAATTGGCACACCATTGCCCCACTGTATATTTGACAGGACACCATTGTGTTAAATGTGTATGCATGTCATTGCACACGTCAGCAGATCACATGTCATACTACATGTGATTATCAAGGTCATATGCCACACATCAGGCAGGTGTACTGTTAACCTGTGCTGGTCCACATGGTGTAACACAGGGATGTATGCTAACCACTACTATGATTGTGTAATTTGCATGCCGTCTGCTATCACACATGCATGCTGTTGTGTGCAACCTAGGGATGTATGATAACAAACACTATTATTGTCTGTGCTGCTTTCCGTCTGCCGTATCACATGCATGTTGCATGCCTTCTGTCATATCACATGCGTGTGTGTGTGTGTGTGTGTGTGTGTGTGTGTGTGTGTGTGTGTGTCTGTTGTATAGATTGTAATGTACAGTTTTTGTCTGCCCTCACAGGTGATGTAAGTGCATTGCCCTCCTGCGGTACATCAGATGTTAGTGTCCTCACAGACTCTAGCAGTGATGATGAACATATGAATGGGTCACAGGCAGAGTTGTCAGGGGCTGAAACTGTGCCATTGGTTGCCATTCCATCTATACCCACCTCAACCCCACAAACAGATCCCATACCTGCACATACCCCATCACCAGTGGCCATAGAGGAAGGACAGTTGGCATGTGGTAGCTTGGAACAGGAAGGTGTGGGGGCTATGGAAGGTATGCCTGCACACCATGGTGTCAGCCAAACTACTGGTGGTGCCCTACAAAGGCACGTGGCTAGTGCTGCTCGTAGGAGGACCTCTGGCCAACATACAACAGAGCATAACAGCTGGTGTCACCAGACGCATGTTTCAGGCTGTAATGGAGGCACAGGCACGTGCTGAATGGTGCAACAGAGAAGATCAAAGGCTACAGAGGGCTGCTGCCCATTCTTTAAACAACAGCATCTAGGCAATGGTAAATGCTCAACAGCAGATTGCTGATGCTTTGGATAGACGGTTTGGTGACATGGTTGGAGTCCTTGACCATGGCATGACAATCCACGAGCATGAGCTGTCTGTGTTGGAACATCTGGTAGGAGTGAGGCGTCGGGCACGTGGACGTACGCCTGCTACATCACTTGTGTCAAGTCTATGTATACAAGCTACCTCACATGCCCGCTCTCAAAGTGACGGTAGCAGCAGCAGTGCATCTGGTGCTCTGCTGTCCACACCATGACACAGCAGGCCATGTGCACATGGCCTGGGATGGTCCCAACAGGAACATGGTTCCAGTGGACTAGTGACATCAGACAGTACTCAATCTGCACCTCTGTCTGGTAGTGCCCGTGCAACCCCTGGCAGGCAAAGGTCACATGTCCGTGGCCAGACACCATGAACTGTAAAACCTCACCTGTACAGTCTGCAGCTGTCACTAATACTCCTGTGTAGGAGAGACACATGGGAGAACTGTGTGCAGAAATACACGCATACACTAGACACATATGTAGGGCACAGCAACACACACATGCATAACATCCACACACAGTCAATTAGATCAAAGGCCCAAACCCAAACACATGATGTCATACATTGGTGCAGCCTAAGCCTCTGGCAAAAATTAACACCCTGTGCATATGATGATGCCTGTGCCGCATCCCCTGACATCCCCATCATCTATGCAGGGATATTCTCATATGGTCTGATGCACAGGGTGAACAGACTACGATGATATGTGTAGTTTACAAATGTTGAGGACTGTTGACAGTGAGCAGATATACCATGAAGTACAGGTGTAGAATACTGTTAACAGTATGTGTCTTGTGTAACAATAGTGCAGCCTAGACTTCCGGCAAACATTAACACCCTGTGCATATGATGATGCCTGTGCCGCATCCCTGACATCCACACCATCAGTGCAGGGACATGCTCATATGGTCTGATGCACAGGGTGAACAGACTAGGATGATATGTGTAGTTTACAAATGTTGAGGACTGCTGACAGTCAGCAGATATACCATGTAGTACAGGTGTACAATACTGTTAACAGTATGTGTCTTGTGTAACAACAGTGCAGCCTAGGCCTCCGGCAAACATTAACACCCTGTGCATATGATGATGCCTGTGCCACATCCCTGACATCCACAGCATCGGTGCAGGGACATGCTCATATGGTCTGATGCACAGGGTGAACAGACTATGATGATATGTGTAGTTTACAAATTTTGAGGACTGTTGACAGTCAGCAGATATACCATGTAGTACAGGTGTAGAATACTGTTAACAATATGTGTCTTGTGTAACAACAGTGCAGCCTAGGCCTCCAGTAAACATTAACACCCTATGCATATGATGATGCCTGTGCCGCATCCCTGATATCCACATCATCGGTGCAGGGACATGATCATATGGTCTGATGCACAGGGTGAACAGGCTAGGATGATATGTGTAGTTTACAAATATTGAGGACTGTTGACAGTCAGCAGATATACCATGTAGTACAGGTGTATAATACTGTTAACAGTATGTGTCTTGTGTACCAACAGTAAATGCATGTTGGTCATGTTGTTCTGCTGTCCTTCTTCAGGTCTAATTGCACGTGCTGGTGGATGTCAGTGTTTGCAGTTAAGTTTCCTATATTTCAATGTGGACTACTCACAGGTATGTATGAAAATATCAGCATGCACTGTGTAGCTGCCACATACCAGTGAGAATGTCCCAAGTTACAAACACATCTACCATTTCAAGAGCATGATAGCTGTGTATTAAGCTACTGTGGCCAAAGACATGACATCCATAAAGGGTGACATCACAGGTACAGTTACATGGAGTGGTGAGGTAAGAGAGTGGTCTAGCTGATTACAAGGGTAGAGGCCGTTGGGAAGTGTAATGCCTCAATTGGAATCAGTAATACACATTTCCATGACAGGATGTCAACACACAACTGCACCCACACACTCAGGTATTGACACACATGTATTCAGTGTCACTGTAACACACACACACACACACACACACACACACACACACACACACACACACACACACACACTCACTGCTTCACCGACAAAGTAACACACACTCGCACACAGTTGCTACTGGTGGGATGAGGACCCCTGCCTATGTGCAAATCATCATTTCAGTACTCTGCACCTACATGATGCACCACAGAGAATACACATGTACAGGTAGTCAGTACGGCCTAAGATCGGGGACATCAACATGGATAGTTGAATGCATCACCTGGATGGTGGGAGGGGTCCTATCAGTTCAGTATGGTAACATACATCTTCACCCCAGGGACCAGTCAACTGTACATACACACACTGTGGCATTCAGTAATTAATACACATATGTCATGCACATACAGATACCTCACATGTGTGAGATACACACCCCTGCCTATGTCCTGCTTTATACATTGCAGTCTGTACAGATGTGTACACTAGTGAACAGGAGAGTGAGTAACAATTGATGTATTCCCCACAATACGTGACAAATGTGGACACACACGCAACCACACATGCCAGTACTGTGAATCTCAGACCTGCCTAGCTCATGTTATGTAGGTCGGACGTACAGCAGTATTGCATGCATTACAAACTGTACTGATGCTTCCTGTGCCAACAGTGCTGATATATGCACTAGGGAAATCATATCTATTAACAGGTGTCAAGTGATTTACCTTCGCTATCACCCTGACTGCTGTCTAAGTTGTGTGTTATGTCCCTCAATTAACAAAACCATTGCTTACCAGTTACACAGGGTATTGTAGGACCGCTTGTGACACACCTGTGAGCTGTCCACAGCAAACATCCATCTGCAAAGATGCCCTGCCACTTAGTTATTTCAACACATCTGTCCATACCTGTGGTACATCTTTCTGTACATTCAGCATATCACCATATACAGTTGGCAATGTTGAGGCTGCATTGCAGCTGCATTATGTACTAGGATACATGCCACCTGCATGCATCAGCAACTGCATGCGCATGTTATCAGAACGCACAACACTACATGTACAGGTGTGTAGGTCCTACAATCCTGACATTTGGTCATGTTTGTAGGCATTGCAATTGGCAGATATGTGTAATAAAATACATGACACATGGACTGTTGTATGATATGATGGGTGATCAGTACAGAGGGGATGTTACCTCTATCAACACTGATATCACACCCTATGTACTGTTAGCATTCAACAGCCATGGACCTACATTCCATGTGCATGTGTGTAATGGCTGTAGCCACCTGTTTGTACAAAAAACTACAACAGCTATGCTATTTATGGGTATGTTGTGTGTGTGGCATGTACATACCCAGGGCAGGTACATGATTGTCATATCCATACATGAGGGTGTGTACTGGTGTACAGCAACAGACATCTACTAATGGTGGACAGTACTGAGGGCCCTTGGTATATGTAAAGCTGACCTGGTCACAGACAGTGGTGTCATTGCATTGCATAACAAATGATGCAACTGTATCAGTACATGTGTACTGTCTACAGTTGATGTAAATCTTAGTACAGTACACAAGTCAAGGGTCACATGGTGGTGTACTCATCTGTCATACATGTATGGTTGCGTGGTGGTGGTCTGAGGGCATGGTGGTGTCTGCAGTTTACATCCTAGAATGCAGCATGTGACACTATGTCCTGCACATGACTCATCTGTGATAACTTTCATGGGGAGACTGGTCAGTACATGTGAGTGGCCTTTATGTATGTGGGTACACCCCCTGGAGCAGTCCGTACCTGTGTTATGGCCCACATGTCTGGTTCTGAGGTATATGGTTGTAGTGCTAAGTTCTGAGGTATATGGTGGTAGTGCTATTGTGCAATACAGAGACATCAGCCAGGTGTTCCTCACTGCACAGATGTCAGTACTCCACATTGTTGGATCTACAGTGGCCAGCTGTGAATATGGATGCTACACATCTAGCACTGGTTAGCATAAGAAAACAATGCAGTTGTCCTGTAGGTGTATGGGAGTTAACCTGTGTTTAGGACATTTGCCCTGGAATGGCACTGTGTGGGCGGATGCGACTTGGGTAATATCCACACTCCCTTGTATCATGGATGCATGTGATATGTGACAAAGGCTTGCCTACTGTCAGCCATGTCATCCCAGAATGACAGCTGATTTGTAAAAGACCGGTGTCAAATATATGTCGGGCAGCGTTCCCGCTAAAAATGACAACTACCAACACCAGAGCCCATTACAAAGTGTTCTTTATGTCTACCTGTAATAGCATGGCCACTGTGGCCCTCCGTGTTTAGCATCAGAGTGCATCCCAGTCAGCCCTGTGATACTAGGAGTATGAGCATGCCCAGTATATCCTTGTGTAGATGGACACATAGTAGTCCATTCCGATCAGCCCTGTGCTACTAAGTGTATGAGCATGCCCAGTGACACCTTATGTTGGTTATAGGTCTCTGTGTATGGGCATGGCCATTGTAACTCTGTATAGTGGTAGTAGTCGTCCATTCCACAGATGGGCATACTCCAGGTCAGGATGGATTCATACGTTAAACACACAGGTTCACAGGTATGTACATCTTAACTGCCAGCATCCCTGTTGATGTCCACATTCCCAGATGTTCATAATGACAGCCTTGACAAGTGTAGTCTGTGTGGTGTGATTTGTATATATGTAGTATTGTAATAGTAATCTGTAAATAGGCAGGTGTTCCGTACCCAACAATGGAGTGTGTGTGTGTGTATGTCTGTCCACATTTGCCGGTGGACTCTAAATTGCTTTTAGACTGGCCACACTCCATACATTTCTTATACCCACTGTTAGCAAGGCCGATGATGTCACCCATCTACAAATACATCTCTGTGAGGGCTGTGTCCCAGTAATCTCAGTAGCGCATTCTGTAACTGTGTAATGCTGTAGTGTAATAAAGTAGTTAGGTCGGTGTTCTACTCCCACACTTTGTGTGTGTGTGTGTGTGTGTGTGTGTGTGTGTGTGTGTGTCTCCCCGTTTGCCTGAGGACTGAGTAATATCTTTATACTGATCACACTCCATACATTTCTTATACCCACCGTTAGCAAGGCCAATGATGTCACCCATCTACAAATACACCTCTGGGAGTGCTGTGTCCCAGTAATCTCGGTAGCGCATTCTGTAACTGCATAATGCTGAAGTGTAATAAAGTAATTAGGTCAGTGTTCTAGTCCCACACTTGCCATGTATGTGTGTCTCCCCATTTGCCTGAGGACTGAGGAATACCTTTATACTGCTCACACTCCATACATTTCTTATACCCACCGTTAGCAAGGCTGATGATGTCACCCATCCACAAATACACCTCTGGGAGTGCTGTGTCCCAGTAATCTCAGTAGCACGTTCTGTAACTGCATAATGCTGTAGTGTAATAAAGTAGTTAGGTCTGTGTTCTAGTCCCACACTTGCCGTGTGCATGTGTGTGTATGTGTCTCCCAGTTTGCCTGAGGACTGAGTAATACCTTTTTACTGATCACACTCCATACATTTCTTATACCCACCGTTAGCAAGGCCGATGATGTCACCCATCTGCAAATACACCTCTGGGAGTGCTGTGTCCCAGTAAACTCGGTAGCGCGTTCTGTAACTGCATAATGCTGTAGTGTAATAAAGTAGTTAGGTTGGTTTTCTAGTCCCACACTTGCTGTGTGTTTGTGTGTGTGTATGTGTCTCCCTGTTTGCCTGAAGACTGAGTAATACCTGTATACTGCTCACAGTCCATACATTTCTTATACCCACCGTTAGCAAGGCCGATGATGTCACCCATCCACAAATACACCTCTGGGAGTGCTGTGTCCCAGTAAACTCGGTAGTGCATTCTGTGCGTAATTCTGTAGTGTAGTAAAGTAGTTAGGTCGGTGTTCTAATCCCAGACATGCCAAGTGTGTGTGTGTGTGTGTGTGTGTGTGTGTGTGTGTGTGTGTGTGTGTGTGTGTGTGTGTGTCTGCCTGCATGAGACAAGTACAGTGCTTTGTAGTATTCGCTGTAGTGTGTGCCCTAAACTTGTGTTGCTGCAGTGTGATATGGTAGGGGTTTGTATACAGAACATGGCACGTGTGTGTTTGTCTGTCAGAGCATGTGTAGAGGTGGCCATGATTGTCTTACCATTGGACATGTTTGGGAGTGGGTTTTGTAGTTTTCCTATATGGTATCCATCTTATGACACATTGGCCACATCACGAGGAGTACAGCTGTCAGTCAGCCACGACACTGTGCTGGCAAGCCATACCCATACATCTGGCAAAAGGGCTGGTGAACTAAGTATGCAACCCTACTAGTACCCGGTATATGTCCCGCACCCATGTGTCATGCGCACACAACCTTGCCTAGGATATCCCACTATGTTGCTAGTAACATGCACATTGAGGACAGATATTAGGCATGGTGTGACCACAGTGGCCTGCAGAGGACATGGCACCCTGTACAGTGGTACAATTGGCACATATATGTGGACATTGTGCCTTCACTATGTCCACACTGAATGGCTGCAACATATGTGGTGCCATCATATGTGATCCACTAAGGCCAGACAATGCTGTGCACATGTGCCCTGTATGGACCCATGCCAATGACACCACAGAATACCTGTCCATTCTATGCATGCAGGTGCAGGGCCGACCTGCTCACTGTAAGCAGGTTTCGCCACACCAGGCCAGTATTGGCATATCGGGGTATAACAGGCTGTGTACACTACATGTGTCTGCCAAACCAGGTACACATGTACATGTCACTTTACAGTATTGTGGGACATGCACATCCTAGGCAATGTCCATGTGAAGGACTATCAAACACAGACATGGCATGCATTGCAAATCTATGGCCCTACACATTGGTAACCAGGATGTCAGGCCAGATATTGCAGTACCCATCTGTGTGGGACATTGCAGACACTACACCCCTGCACTGCACATCAATGTCGGGTGACGCAATGGCAAGGATTACCCCTCACCTAGCTTGTACAGTCATCTTGCACAGCCAAACACTACACACCCATGGAGCAATGCATACCTCATGACAATACTGGCACCTGTGTCTGCGTGTGGGTTATGATGCTCCCGACCACAGTCACTCCCAGTATAAACTTAGTTGGCATACCAACAGTTGTCAAGCACTTTCACATGGCCTAGCCCACTGAACCTCCAGATATCCCCTGTGGTGCATGTGGTCCTGTGCATTACTGCGGTGTGGCAAACTAAGTAGTTACATTGTGTATTTGCCACCCTGGCAAAGGTGTCAATGCATGTTCATTAGAGTGTAGTTGTGGTGACAATGGCATCCGTTCATGTGGACTGCCACGTGTGCCACACCTAATGTATGTCTACTATATCTGTTGTAGATGGCACTCACTCACCTACACACATGTTCTTACAGCACTGCAACATGCCGCCTCTGTGGCACATGTAGTAGCGTCATGCACATGTGATAGTGATGAGTAGTCAGGGATTTGACCCTGTACTATTTAGCATATGGCAGATTACGTTGAAGTCTCCAAGCCCTTCCCTGGTGTACATTGCCTGTCCCGTATACATACTCTCTGATAGATGTGAAGGTGTACACCTGCACAGCAGCAGCATGTGTATTGTAACAGATGAAAATGGTCAGGTGATGGCCTCTGCACCTATTGCAGTCCTCCTCTAGCTGATTGCATGTGGTACAGCTGTGATGGTGTTCCCATAGCCATCTGCATGATAAACACAGTACACTATCTAGGGAAAGATGTTATTATTTGGCCATGACAGTCGCTGTGAGTGGTACCTTGATGTGGTGTTCTGACACAGCATCGTAGATGATATCTGGATGTACCTCAATCATTTTTAACAGTGGGAAATAGCCTAATGACAGGAGGGTGATGTGCCACACAACTACAGCATGTAAGTGTAGCTATGCTGCATTGAGACTACTGCCTGTTTAACATGTGTGTCGTAATGGCTATTCTGCATGTTAAAATACAAACATGACAGTACTCTGTTAATGAGGGAACCCCATCTGTAGGGCCATCTGTGAACAGGTCAGTGTGTACAACCATTTGTTTCCTGTGTTACACACTGAACACACTTCTGTGCACAGCAGAAGCATGGTGTGGGGATTGCAGACAATACATGATGATAAGGATGTGTTACTGCCATCGCATCCCTGACTGGACATGTGTCACATGAAACAGTGGTATGAATGACACTGTGTGGGATTCCCAGTGACAGGCCAATGATGGGCAACTGTTCATAGCTGCAGTCACATGTCTACTACACATTGTACAGTTGCCATGCGGTATATATGCATGTGTTGTGCTCCCTCTGCAAATGTATACACTCTGTTGGGTTGATGGTGATATCTATGCATACTGTCGTAGGTAATCCTGTATGCTGTTGTCTATCACCACTGAGGATGGAGCATGTCCCCCTTGGGAGTGGGATGAGACAGGTATATATCTGCTGTTGGGACATGTTTCATCGGTGGCTCCCTAAGGGGTTACGAAGCCAGATATGCTAGTTTAAGGGTGGAGTGTCACATTTACAGGGTGACGTTGCCTGTCCTGGACAGCCCCCAGCACTGCCTCCTTTGCAGCTGTGTAGGTGCAGTGGCAGTTGCCGATGGCTGGAGACCTCTGTCCCACTGTTCCCATGGGCTTTTGAATGCCAAAGGCCCATCCCCATCCAGGGTGTATCCCCCCCACATGTGTCATATACCAGCCTTGTATGCTGTCATTTCTGTACTCCTACCTATCCTCCACGGCCATACCTACATTCCTTCCCCAACATCTGACGCTCACCTATGGACACATAAGGCCATTTGGCTCCTAGGACACCATCTGCCCTATACATAGCTGTCCATTACACTCACATGCTCACTGGACACATGAAACCCTTGTAATATGCATCATAACATACTACTGTTATCCTCACCACTGTCCCTCAGGCGCACGGTCCTGGTATGTACATCACTCCTACATGGCTCAGGTACACGTGAGGAGGACGACCCCATTGTACACAAAACACTACCAGTCCCTCTATGGTTACCACATTTATCTTTATCATGATGATGATGTTGCACATTGCAGGAGTACTGTTCACACCTAATGATTGGACAGGTACTGTTTTGTTAATGTACATTACATGCACAGAGTGATGTATACGGCCAATGTACAACTATTGTCTGTCTGAGGGAGTCTTGTGATCACATAGAGCAACACCACTACATAATACAGGTGTCGCTGGTGTTTCCCGTTTCATTCATTTGAAATGCTTTGTTGCCACATGGCATGTCCCTGATACATCTCTATATATGTATGTACCTATATGTTGGACATAAACACGCACATGTACTTGCTAATTCACCGGCATTGGTGCTTGCATCTGTCACTCACACCCCTGGGCATGAGCGAGGACCACAATATTACCTTGTGATGCTTATTACATCGTACTACATGACTCCAGTATTGGGATTGGCCACCCATTTGGCGACGGCATCACGTTCGGCTGTACGGAATCTGCGGCCTGTCCAGCGACACAATCATATTTGTGTGTTCCTCATATAATGTGCTCCCACCTTGTGATGCCTATTACATCAGAATACGTGAATACAGTATTGCAAACGGCTACCTATTAGGTGACGGTATGGTGTTCATCTGTACAGAATCAGCAGCCTGTCCGGAGATTCATTCATATTTGTGTGTTCCTCTTAGGCATACCTTGTGATGCCTATCACATCGGAATACATGACTACAGTCATAGCCGGCCTTAGGAATAGGCCAACTAAGTGGCAGCCTAGGGCACCGCTTTAGTGGGTACACTTTACCAGTATTTATTTGGTGAAGGTAGATCAGGATGGGGGCACTGGGTGGTGTGGTGGGGGGGGTGCCATTGTACCTTCTGCCTAGGGCACCAGATGACCTAAAGCCACTCCTGACTACAGTATCGAGAATGGCTGCCCATTAGGTGACCGCGTGGCTTTCGAATGTACAGAATCAGTGGCTTGTCCGGTGAATCATTCATAATTGTGTGTTCCTCTTACAATCTGCTCCCACCTTGTAATGCCTATCACATCGGACTACATGACTACAGTATCGGGAATGGCTGCCCATTAGGCAATGGCATGGCATTCGACTGTACGGAATCAGCGGCCTGTCCAGTGAATTAATCATATTTGTGTGTTCTGCATACACTCTGCTCCCATCTGGCTGATACATGGGAACCGAGACCCTGCATTACAAATGAGTAGTTGGGTTGTGGTAGCCACATCTGTCAGACGGGTCATGCTACCGCATACCTTTTATAGGTTTGCCACCTTCTCAATTGGCAAAGGTAGGACTTTAGGGTTACCACCTGTCCCACTTTGCGAGGGACAGTACGAAAATAATCAAGACATAGCACATGTCCAGATTACAGGACATTATTATATTCTACGTTTCATTAATGATTGCATACAACAGTTATTTCATATATGACACTTCTATATGTTATGTGAAGTAGTATAAGCAATTCAAATAAAACTAGATTAAGCTTTTATTTGTGCAAATAAGTGTAATCCTGTACTATGCATGGCTGTAGGTATGTTTAGTCCTGGAATGTCTGACATTTCTACAGAATATGTCCCACTCTGGCCATTTGGAAAGGTGGCAACCCTATAAGACCTGTATGTACAGACGTCAGACTTTGCAGGGCAACACAGCCACAGCCAGTAGAAAGGGGTGTACTTCACTGTTTTGTGTAATTAAAAGGTTACTCTTGTAGCATTATAGTTGCTTATACTGTTACCTATAACATTTAGGTGTTTCAGAAGAACATAATTGTTTTATGCTACTACTACAGACAATATAGGTAGTCTTTGCCCTAAATCACAGGACATTTGCCTTAATGACAGTTATTATGCAGGACACAACTGCCCACAGGGGAGTGTCCCACGCAAAGGTGGACAGGTGGTAACCCCAAACCTTTTATTCTATCAATCTTCTAAGGTAGTCGGTGAAGCATGCGCTTTCTCTCACTATCAGACCTCTCATATGAATGGGGAAGAATAAACACTGAATCAGGGAAACTGCATAACGACCTCAGGGACACATTTAGAAGGTTGGTGCTATTAGCCTGACACATTGACGGACACAGAGCACATATGTATTCATACACATTTTCTGAGGTGCATGCAGTTTATGACTCTTACATGTTGCCATTATTCATTACGTGTATTCCGCCATCTTTCCTCCTAATATCACTAGTTCTAGGATGGTTTAGTTGAGGCTGTGTTACAACTGTGATTCCTAATCATGGATGTCCCTGGTAATCGGTGACAGTTCAATGATATGGTCCCTATGTATTCCCCCAATGGTTTATGGACTGTCCAGTAGATGTGCTCTTATAGTTTGGGAGGTATGGGCATCTGCTAAACACACATCGGAATATTACTTACACCCACGGGGCAGTCCTAATATGTGTCTGCCAGCCAACACATGCACGCCTAGCCCCATAATTGCATACCCATAGTTTCCCCACCTGCCACTACTTTACAGCACTCATCCTTACTGTGGGCGCAGGTGGATGCAGGTGGAATATGAACACAACCCTACACACTGCCCACTCTCCCCGTGTCGGGACACATGTCATACGTTGTGTCAACCCATATGTTATCAGGCTTGCACAACCTACTGTTCCATGTACAGCTACATCCTGGTCGTAATGGTGTTCCCCCATTGGTTGAAGGTACCAAATTTTTGGTGTCCCACAAGGGACGTCACTGTCCATGTTTAAAGTGTAGACCTTGTAGATCTCTTCCACTGGTAGTTTCCTGCCGGTGGTCTGGGAACCAGTGTTGTATTTACCTTTATTGCGTGTCTGTATGTTTCACCGGCCTAGCTGGGGTGGGTGATAAGTAGACGTTTGTTGAGTGGACCTCCCACCAACATATGCCCGGTCTAAACATGTTACCCATAACTGCTGTAACATAATCTAGGTATATGCATGTGTATATTTACTGTAACATATATATATCTATTTACACTAATATATACAGACATATCTGCATATGTATTCATACATGTATATTCATATCTTGCTGTCATATATATATATGTGTGTGTGTGTGTCTGTATATGTATATATATATATATATATATATATATATATATATATATAAAATTATACATATGATTATATATATATATATATATATATATATATATATATATGTACATCAGTGTATCAATACATTCCCCGCTCATACGCACTTACACATGTGTAATGCTGTTTATAAGTTTCACCAGCATACTGATGCCATATTCATTATAATGCCGACACACTCCAGTTATCTTGTAATCAGTATGTAGCACGTTATACAGCAGACAGATGTCGCTATATGTTCATGTAGGGATTACCGATGGTAATTAGAATGTGATAGTGTGATTCGACCCATCCCTCTTCTGCACATCCTATTATTCCATGTACTGTCGATGTTTGTATGGGCACATTCCTATTATTTATGTCAACAAATGGAATGCATGTGTTACAGAATTTGTACATCAACATATATTGTTGTCTGCATGTGAGTATGCATATATACCTATTACGACCTAGCTGACCTCCACGGGGTGGTCCATTAGAACTGACTCATCCAACCCTGGCACGCCTGGATCCATAATTGCATACCCATAGTTCCCCCACCTGCCACTACTCTACAGCACTCATCCTTACTGTAGACGCAGGTGGATGCAGGTGGGGTATGAACACACCCCTACACACCGGCCACTCTCCCCGTGTCAGGACACATGTCGTACGTTGTGTCAACCCATGTGTTATCAGGCTTGTACAACCTACTGTTCCATGTACAGCTACATCCTGGTCGTAATTGTGTTGCCCCATTGACTGGAAGTACCAAATTTTTGGTGTCCTACAAGGGATGTCGCTATCCATGTTTAAAGTGTAGACCTTGTAGATCTCTCCCACTGGTAGTTTCCTGCCAGTGGTCTGGGAACCAGTGTTGTATTTACCTTTATTGCATGTCTGTATGTCTCAAAGGCCTAGCTGGGGGGTTGGTAAGTAGACGTTTGTTGACGCATAACTGCTTCAACATAACCTAGGTATATACATGTGTATCTCACTGTAACATATATATATATATATATATATATATATATATATATATATATATATATATATATATTTACATTAATATATACAGACATATCTGCATATGTATTCATGCATGTATATTCATATCTTGCTGTTTTATATATATATATATATATATATATATATATATATATATATATATATATCTATGATTATACATATGTACATCAGTGCGTCAATACATTCCCCGCTCATATGCACTTACACATACGCAATGATGTTTATAAGCTTCACCAGCATACTAGTGCCTTATTCATTATAACACTGACACACTCCAGTCATCTTGTAATCAGTATGTCGCACATTATACAGCGGACAGATGTCTCTATATGTTCATCTATGGATTTCTGATGGTGATTATTTATGTCAACAAATGGAATGCATGTGTTACAGAATTTGTACATCAACATATATTGTTGTCTGCATGTGAGTATGCATATATACCTATTACGACCTAGCTGACCTCCACGGGGTGGTCCATTAGAACCAACCCATCCAACCCTGGCACACCTGGATCCATAATTGCATACCCATCGTTCCCCAACCTGCCACTACTCTACATCACTCATCCTTACTGTGGGCGCAGGTGGGATATGAACACACCCCTACACACTGGCCACTCTCCCCATGTCGGGACACATGTCGTACGTTGTGTCAACCCATGTGTTTTCAGGCTTGTACAACCTACTGTTCCGTGTACAGCTACATCCTGTTCGTAATTGTGTTGCCCCATTGACTGGTAGTACCAAATTTTTGGTGTCCCACAAGGGACGTCGCTATCCATGTTTAAAGTGTAGACCTTGTAGATCTCTCCCACTGGTAGTTTCCTGCCAGTGGTCTGGGAACCAGTGTTGTATTTACCTTTATTGCGTGTCTGTATGTCTCACTGGCCTAGCTGGGGGAGGGGTGGTAAGTAGGCGTTTGTTGACCCATAACTGCTTCAACATAACCTAGGTATATACATGTGTATCTCACTGTAATATAATATATATATATATATATATATATATATATATATATATATATATATATATATATATATTTACATTAATATATACAGACATATCTGCATATGTATTCATGCATGTATATTCATATCTTGCTGTTATATATATTATATATATATATATATATATTATATATACATATATATATATATATTTATATATATATATATATATATATATATATATATATATATATATATGATTATATATATGTACATCAGTGTGTCAATACATTCCCCACTCATACGCACTTACACATATGTAATGATGTTTATAAGCTTCACCAGCATACTAGTGCCTTATTCATTATAACACTGACACACTCCAGTCATCTTGTAATCGGTATGTCGCACGTTATACAGCGGACAGATGTCGCTATATGTTCATCTCTGGATTTCTGATGGTGATTGGAATGTGATAGTGTGATTCGTCCCATCCCTCTTCTGCACAGACTGTTATTCCATGTATTGTCGATGTTTGTATGGGCACATTCCTATTATTTATGTCAACAAATGGAATGCATGTGATTACAGAATTTGTACGTCAACATATATTGTTTGCATGTGAGTATGCATATATACCTATTACGACCTAGCTGACCTCCACGGGGCAGTCCATTAGAACTGGCCCATCCAACCCTGGCACGCCTGGATCCATAATTGCATATCCATAGTTCCTCCACCCCACCCGTGTTAAATTTACAGGTGTATCATCCATAATCCATTTGTTATTGCAGCCATGACACACCTTTACACATTTCCCACTCCAGAGCTTCTGGGGCCTTACACACATTCTGTCCCGCCTCATGTATTTACAGGGTCTCCCGCCATGTATATTTCCACATACGTGCCTTTCCTGGTGTTATGGAATACAGCCATTTGCGCTTTCCAATTTTTGGAGGTCCCAGCATGGGACTACATTCCGCCTGTGTGTAAAGTAGACCTAGCATTCCAACGATGTTACTCTCAGTGGTAATACCCTGCCTGTGGTGTGAATAGCGGTGCTCTGCTCACTCCTGGGCAGCTTTTTATGACATACGCTGAAAGCACTTTACAATACCAACATTGCTCTTGATTCTCTTCACATCCCTTGTGTATGCTTTACTGTTACAACGTCCATTCTTTATATATATATATTTCTCATGTATGTAGATATATATCTATACACAGATATGTGTGTGTGTGTGTGTGTGTGTGTGTGTGTGTGTGTGTGTGTGTGTGTGTGTGTGTGTGTATATATATATATATATATATATATATATATATATATATATATATATATATTACATCTGTACATAAAAACATACATTTCCTATGCTGGGAGCCGCTTACACCCGCGCAGGTGCAGGCGCACTCGCCTATGCTTACTGTGCGTTACATATGTTTACTTTCGCTTATTTATGATTATTTGTGCCTTATACATTATGACAATACCACTTTGATTGAAAGGATCTGGTTAATAGTCCCATGTGATACACACGTTCACCTTTACATGTTTAAATGTCGGTTTTACAGCAGAGCAACATTAATTCCACAAGGAAAATGATATGTGCCATTGTCGACCTTGAACCATGAATGCCTTTTCGTTAGGCGGATGCTCTAACCACTACACTATTGGTGTTCTGCCTCATTTATATGTATACCCATGGTGCATAGTTACCCGGACACATGCCTCATCCTCTTCACTTACACAGCAGGCATCCATTTACCTGCTGGGAAAAATGCACTACTACACGTGTCATTCCCTATTCCCTACTGCTCTGGACTCGAGCCGCATGTTGACTCACTCCAAGGATATTCAGACCTCTACAGCCTATAGTCCTGGTACATAGGTGTGTTCAATTGTCAGGGTATTCATATGGTCTTATGGGTTTAGGCTTGTCCGAATGGGGACCAGGACTGCCCTGTACCTAGTTGAAATTCAGAATTAGCAAGGGGAGATTGTTCGTTCCACTTTTAGCATTCTACCTGTGGTTGGGGATGCAGAGGTGGGCTCACCGATGGCCATCCTGATTATATAACAGCACTAACTATTATGGGGATTTCCTATATTGTGACCATGCTCATTCTTCATATCTATATATATATATATATATATATATATATATATATATATATGTGTGTGTGTGTGCATATATTGGTCTGTACATACACATGCATATGCACCTACATGCTCATTTACATTTCCCATACCATTGAATCACCACCATCTACCGTCACTCATACATGCTTGCATACCCGCTTACGTCTCGGGTTGCCACTATTTCATATGGCCAAAGCGGAGCATTTTTGGGACATACATCAGACTTTACAGGCTGACACATACCCACGGTCAGTACAAAGGTTAGAACTTTACTTATTTCGATAAATGAACGCTTATTCTTGTTGCGGTTTGCTTGCTTCACCTGTTTCTTGTAACTTTGAGTATTTTACACAAATAACTGTTTTATGTAACTGTTACATGATATATGGGACATATTTCCTACTATTATAGGACATTTGCCATTGCATTATATTTCGTCTGGACACAACTAACAAAAAAGGGACTGTCCCTCACAAGGTGGGGCAGGTGGTAACCCTACTTACATCTGCTTTACAGCGCCTTAAGCACCCTATATCCGACTGCCACTATGCGAATGTGTAAGGTATATATTCCCGATAATGCACGTGGGGAGATGTGCATGACAGTCAGGTGTATAATCCCGGGTCGTAGGTTCTGCCAGACCGGTTGGATGCTTAGCAGTCTTGTGGACAGCTACTGCTCATACAACTTGTGTCCAGATGTATGCAGGACTGGACATTGTGTCGTGACGCCAAGCCTAATGTTTAGAACAGATACATAACCCATGAGGAATATCCAAACATTGTGGGGAACGATGACCATCTTTGCTTTATGGCTGTAAGGTAGGGTTATACATGCAAGGGATACATAGTTTGCAATCCTGAGAATGCCTAGGGTGAGACTGCCTACTAAATATGGGTAGGGGTCACTATGTGCAGATATGGCCACGCCTATCTAGCAGCCCGAGTATGGCTGGTTTTTGTGGACGTTCAGGAGTGGGAGGGTGGTGTGCTGTGAAGGAGATGGTGGGCATTTAATTATGTATCCAGGTTTGTTGGGGTTGGATGGCTCAGTTCAGGCCAGACCATTATGTGGGTATGTGCCAGTAATGTTTCTGTACATGTGTATTGCACATTTTAATGTTCGAATGTTTGTGGGATTGTATTGCGGATGTGTATATTTGTTCTTTGGTTATCTTCCTGATTCACACACTGCTCCCTCGTAGACCTCCAGTTCACCTATTGTGCATCCAACCCAGTCTCCCATTGGTGATATATTACATTACCCGTCACCCCCTACCCCCATGTTCCACAATCAACATTCATCCCTTCTCTAGTTGATGACCCATGGCACAGTCAACAGAACACATTGTGTACACTACATATCTCTGGGACCAATATTGTTGTGAGGTCTACACTAACATTTACGATCAACCACATGCTGTACGTCACCCACATAGGTACTTGCAAATACTTATCTTTCATGACATGGTAGGTAGACCCGGGTAATACCCGTTCATCTATGGGCCATCCTGGCAAGGATGTCTTGGAAAGCGAATGGGCAGATATTGGGTGAATGCTCTGACCATTGGTAAGGTTGCCACCTTTTCATATCACTTGGATGGGACATTTTCATGGCACACATCTGAGTTTACAGGCCAACACATACCCACAGTCATTACAAAGGATAGTACTTTAGTTTCATGCCTACATATAAGCTTTTATTGTTGTGATGGTGTAGTTGCTTATTCTGTTTCTTGTAACATATAGGTATTTTATATATGGACATACGTACTGTATGGGACTATTTCATAACATATGGGACAAAATTATTTCCTACTATCGCAGGACATTTGACATTTATTATGAATTTGGTATGGACACACCTGTCTAGAGGGGGACTGTCCCTCACAATGTGGGACAGGTGGTAACCCATAACATTGGGCTAGGCTTGGCAATTGGCGGCGCGCTAACACAATGTGTTTCACTTCCACTTGGTATAACTAGCGACACTACAATGGAATACAGGCATGGGGTTTTAAATATCTTTGTTCGAGGGACGGGGACTCAATATTCAGCTACGTGCCTTTTGTGTTTACTTCTTATTGTGGTGTTCGCAAGTTGTCTTGTATGCTTTGCATACATTTTAGTATCCACGGACACTGACAGAAGTGATTACTATTAGAGGCAGGCTGTACTAGTCAGCATTTTAGGTTGCGCGTATGCAGCCAACATGATCACGCCTCCGTGCAGCGCTTGGATACGCCCCCTGCACTCATTCACGTTTCCTATGCATGTGGCCGTTATGGCTGTGCACCTTCATTAATATGCATATGGTGCTGCTGCGCCATCTCTATGCCACATGGTTGGCGCAAGGCTAACGCCGTCCTTGCACCGAGCTTCATGAATCCCGGGGTTTATCTTTTGCATTGCTATTATGCTCTGCATATTACTGTCTGCTCTAATATTGGTTTAAACCATTCTGTGTATTTTTTCTTTGCTGTATTATTTTTTCTTCGATATTCTTGCCTGTAATTGCATTGTATTTTCTAACCAAAAACAATGCACCCGATGACTGTCAGGACTCCACTTTAATGAGGTACAAAGCACATTTCAAAAGATGAGTGCTTTCATCAAAAAAACAGTGACTTCATCAGAACTGAAAACCATGAACAATTTAATCAAGCAATAAATATCATAGTCAACAATTTGATTGACTAATGAATTAATAAGTAAAAGCACTTTTTTTTAAAAACACAATATATAATGTATATAAAAAAATATTGTTAAGAAATACATTGTTATAAAAGTGTATATATCAAATGTGTATAAATTACATAATAAGAATGCATATTAAAATAATCCCACCCACAAGGTAGACAAAAACATGTTTGTGCTAGACATTATGCACTGTTCTTACAGGTTCATTTAGAAGGAACACCTTAAAATAAATGAGTAAGGTGTAAATAAAACATCAGTGGGGTATATAGTCAAACAGTATGAAAGAAAGTATTTATAAAGAAATGTTTTATTATAATGAATAAGTTGTAATTTTAGTGTTTTTAAAATATTAATTTGAATAATTATGTAAAAATAACGTTGCAAAGGTAGCATTATAGAGATAACATTGTAAAAATAACGTATAAATTCCAGTAATACATGGTCAATCATAAAAGTCAATAGCCCCACTCTTTAAGTGTTGTTCTGTCCTACAATAGATATACTATCATTCAAGCCAGAGTGGAAATTATCAGCAAGTCTAAGTTGCCATAAAAGTTCCTTTTTACAAAGCTGATTTTTTCAATCTCCACCCCTAGGTTCAATGTGTACACTGTCCAGAATACCACATTTAAAACCGTGAAAGTTTTCACAATCCAAGGAATGCCTGAACAATGCATTAGTTTCTTTTCTGTTTTTAATTCATACATATGTTAATAAATCCTTCGTTTTAAAAATCTTTCTGTCTTTCCAACATAATATCCTGGACAAGTGTCACATAATGCCAAATATACTAGTCTCTGGGTATTGCAATTGTCATTTCTAATAATAATATGAGTTCTCATTTTGTCACTCAATATAGCACCAGGTTACAGGTGGTTGCATTGTATTTTCTACTACTGCTGTGATGTACTTAACCAGGGATGTGCCTGAAATTGTTTAGTTGCAATGAATGCACTACCTGGTAAATAAATTTAAATAAAATAAAATAAAATTGACTATTCAGTTCAAGCATACCAGAATTGCCAATATTCCATTTCCCTATTTTTTCAAATCTATTATTAATACATGCATACTTGGCCTTACCTACAGTATTCGTTTAGAAATATTTGATATACTTTTAGCATTAACCACGTTTTATAGATTTATGGCCTTGCGGGCCATTTTACGTCTCAACGATTTCCTTCATGTTCAAATTAACCTATCCCATTTGCTTAGAGACCGGACTTAACCATTCCATGGTCAATAATTATATATTACCCCTAATGGGAATAACTCGAACACAACATAGATAATTTGAAGGGACCCATGCATGGGATATTTGTAGTACAAGGGAAGTCCTGGGGTAAATTTTCTGTTTCCCATCTATAGATTCAAACTGCACTTGAATATAGACCAGAATAAACTTTGCATTATTTGGTTTGCGAGATATACTTGTCCCCTCAAACCATTCTGTTGATGTCGCAAAAGAGATTTGTATCTCCAGACTGAGTATTTATGATGCCATTTGACTTGTTGATGTGCAGTAAATCCATCAATATTGGGTTTGAGGATGCAATGTAAGCCAGACACAGGTCACCTGTTAGCAGTCTGTAAAAAACTGAGTATAGTGGCAAACTTTTACGTTGATCCATGTAGGACATGTAGTTTAGGCCTTATATCCTTTTAGTAAGGTATTTCTATAGTCATTCCAGTTGCTGCATGTCTCTGGACAGATACATGCCAAAGGGGGCATTATATTCAAAGATTAGCCTAATGAGAGCTGAGTAAAGGGGAACAATGACATCTCCAAATCTAGACACAATCCCTTTGTTTTTAAGCTGTGTAATATAAACGGACTTTCTTACCACAGTGGATACATGCTGGTCAAAAGTTAGGTCACTGTCCACATAAGTTCCCAAATCCTGAAAACTGGGTCAACTACTAGGGGCATATTGTTTATCTGGAAATTCCCTGGGGTAGCTGCCTTCCCAAAGGATATAACAATGCATTTTTTGGTATTTAATTTCAGTCTATGATTTTGGCACCAGTTATTTATTTCAGACAGATGTTCCTGCAGGATGGCTAAGTCATTTGGAGATTCAATAAATGCTCCTAGCTTGCAGCCATCTGTAAACTTAGTCAACTAGTGTCCTTTAGTATTGTTTTTTACTTAGAAAAGTAAATGCCAAACAGGAGAGGTCTCACCACAGGACCCTGGGGGTCTCCACTGATGACTGATTTCTTTGTGGTGGTAATGTCCCCGATTTTGATTTCCTGTGTCCTATCTGTGAGTCAGTTGGCAATCCAGCAGGTAACATACAGGTTTATTCCCAGATTATCTATCTTTTCTACTATGCCTGAGTGGAAACTTGTATCAAAAGCTTTGGCTAGGTTGTTGTATACTGTGTGTACCATTTTGACTTCATCTATTACTTGGGTGACCTTTTCAAAAAAAATCCACCAGTTGAGTAAACATTACCTGCCCCTGACTAATCCAAACTGAGAAAGGTCAAGTTGGTGGTCCTCTATGCTCTGATTTGATTAGTTCTATGATGTCTTCCCATGGCATTGCATATGATGCTGGTCATGTTTATGAATCTGTGATTGTATGGGTCTGTAGAAGGTCCTCCTTTATGGCGGGGAATTACTGTAGCTGTTTTCCATTCACTTGGTGCAAAACCTGCATTGAGGCTGAGATTGAACAGTGTTTTTAGGGAGGCTGAGCTTGAGCATTGTTGTTAGGGTGTGGCTAAATCATGCTTCATGCTATTTAAGATGCATGGATATTTTCAGGACCCATTGATGCATTATTTTTAACTTTTGATAGCACTTTTAGGACCTGGTTTTATGTGATTGCCAGAGTTGAGACAGTTTTAGGTATATTTTAAGTGACAGATGGCGGGGAGAGAGAGGAAAAGTTACAACTAAATTTATAGACAGTAGGCTCTCTATATCTTTGGCCTCAGTGTAGTTAGCATCACTCACAATCGCTGTTTTGTGCTTTTGAGATTACGAACATAATTAAAAATGCTTTGTGATTGTCTTCACTTTGGGCAGGTACTTTAGCCTCAAACTTGGCTTTATTGGATTTTATTACACTTCTGAGTCATTTGTTTATTTCAATGAAAAGGGTTCCAACATTCTGGGAACTACCCTTTTTAGTTTTGGTAAAAACATATTTTCCTGTTATTCATAGGTTCATAGGTAGGTACTAGGCTATTGGCCCTAGGGCCTATATAAGTCTAGCCAAATGGTACCCTGGCTTTTGCCACTCAAGAAAATTATTTTCCTGTTCTCCTGTCAAGCAGAGCCACAGAAGTGATCCCAGGTGTGAATTTCCTATCTCCCATCCAGTCATCAAGATTTTTCTTGAAGAGTGCTAATGAGGAGCTTTGTTTGCTATAGATAGGTAGTTTGTTTCAGAGTATGGGAAGTCTCTGGGACAGGAATCTATCCCTCCAGCATGTTCTGTTTATTGTGGTGACAAGGTTTAGTTCCCTAGAGCGTATAGCTCGGAGGGATTGGGATTTCTTTAAGTGGAGCATGTCCAACAGCTCTGGGTTTGACATAGCTTTGTATGTTAGGCAGAGATCGCCTCTGAGTAGGCGATATGCGACAGAGTAAAGCTGGAGTTTTTTGAGATGGTCTGCATAGGGCATCTGTTTGAGGCTGGTAATCCTTTGTGAGGTATTTCTGTGGCCTTTCCAGTTGTTGGAAGATGTCTTGTGAGGTACATACCAAAAGGGGTGTTTTTCTCTATAATGGGTCTAATGAGTGATGAGTAGAGGGGAACAATGACCTCCTTTTTCCTGGATGAGAAACCTTTTGTGATGTGGTGTGCCACATAGAAGGATTTCCTGACTACTGTGGCAATGTGATTATCAAAGGAGAGACTACTGTCCACCTGTGTCCCAAGGTCTCTTGTCACACTTTTGGTGTTAAGTAGACTACCGTCTATGTGGTAGCTCATGGGTACAGAGTTTTTAGCAAAAGGGATGACAATGCACTTTTTGGCATTGAACTTGAGGCCATGGCTTTGACACCAGGGGACAGTGAGGCCCTTTTTTAGGATGTCTACATCGTTAAGAGTTTTGATTATGGCTCCTAGTGTGCAGTCATCTGCGAACTTTGGTAGCCAAAGACCTTCTGTGTTAGCCTGTACTTCAGAGAAGTAGATACCAAACAGGAGAGGACATAGGACTGAACCTTGTGGTACTCCACTTGTCACAGGTCTGAAGTTGGATTTAGAGTCTGCTACTTTCACAGTGTGTGTTCTGTCAGTGACCAGTTGGCAACCCATCTTGTGACATAGGGATTTATACCTAGTTTAGTGAGTTTATCTATAATTCCAGAGTGGAGGGATGGTGTTGAAAGCCTTGGCAAGATCTAGATAGGCTGTGTGAACCACCTTACTCTCATCTACTGCTATGGTGACCGCTTCAAATAAGTCTATCAGGATTAGGATACATGATCTGCCTTTTACAAACCCAAACTGGGTAGGGTCCAGAGTTTGGAGATTATCAATGTAATTGTTTATAAGTTCCATGATGATACATTCCATAGCCTTGTAGAACAGGCTCATCAGGCTAATGGGGCAGTAGTTTCTGGGGTATGTGATGGCTCCCCCTTTGTGGAGTGTGATAACAGTTGCTGTGTGCCATTCAGTGAGTACAAAGCCAGAGGTGAGGCTATGATTGAACATGGTAGGTGGGGTGCCAGTTCGTTCTATAGTTCATGTAGAACGCAGCCTGGGATGTTGTCAGATCCCATGGATGCTGTGTTCTTGGCTTTGGAGAGTGTGTTTTTTACCTGTGCAGCCATGATTACGGGAACTTTTCATTCTTCCAGTATAGAGATGGGCCCCTTTAGGGGATGACAGAGGGGTAAAGTTAGCACTGAACCTATCTGCAAGGATGTTGACAATATCAGTTGGTTCTGTATATTTAGTGCCATTGTGCTGTAACTTAGAGTAGATCAGAGTGTTGCCATTGAGATTCTTGACATAGCTATAGAATGCTTTGTGTCTGTCTTTAGAATCAGTGGCAATTTTGTTTTCATAACTAGCTTTAGAGGATTTTATGAGGGATCTCAGCTTCTTACCGAGGCTGACCATGGAGTTCCTCCAATCATGGGGTTTTACTCTTTTTTGCAACAGTTTTTTTCTTCTGTTGTAGAGTTTGTTTATGGCAGGGGACCATCAGATTGACTTCTTTTTTTGGAGGATAGCATCTTGATTCTGTTAGGGATTGCACGATCCATGCACTTGTGTAAGTGCTTATAAAGTGCAATTCAGCAGTCTTACCTCTATTGTCCATCAGCATGGGTGTTGTGAAGTTTGCCACTTCTACCTTAAGAAGTGTGAAGTTGGCTTTGGAGAATTTTTTTACGGTGGTTTCCCTAATGGGGGGTGGGGTTGGGATGTGGATGTCTAGGGTGATTTGCTTGTGGTTGGATCTGGCCAACGAGGAATTGACCTCTGGTGTGGAACACTGGTTGCCCATATTGGTAATGACCAGGTCTAGGATATTGCTGCCCCTGGTGGGGGTGTGGATAAGTTGATCCAAGGCATTGGAATTTATGAATTCCAGAAAACATTGAGCACAAGAGTTGGCACGAGTAGTTTTCCCAGTTAATGGTGGGGTAGTTGAAATTGCCCATTATTAGGGTATTAGGTTGTACCCTATTATTTTCCAGTGTATCAAGAAATGAGGAGTGGGAATCCTGGGACATGGTGGGGGATCTGTAGCAAGCTACAGTTTGGACTGCGGTCTTGCCCAGAGTTAGTTGCACTTGGATAATCTCAGATGCATTATGCTGAGCAACTAGCCTGGAGGTGTGGATATCTTTAATGAATATGGACATGCCTCCACCTTTAGTGCTTCGGTCCAGGTGAGGGGGCTGAAAGGTGTGGTATGAATTATAGCCTGGTAATGCAGGGGTGCTCTCTGAAGCCTTGAACCAGGTGTTTGTCATTGCACAGATGATGTTTCCCATTTTAAGGAGTGCCTCGAGTGAGTGCATTTTGAGGTTTAGACTTCTAGCATTAAGTAGCATTACCCTCAGATTTTGTTTGCTTGTACCTGTTATGGTGGTGAATTTGTCATTTGAATCTTGCCTAAAAAAGGCACTATAGGGGTGGCAAGAGCCTTAGTCAGTATCCGGAATCTCAAGGGCAACAAGTGCAGGCCATCTCTGGCAAAGCATCGTGGTTTGTCGATCATGTCATCCCAGGCAGACAGATACTGGATCCCCTTAGAATGACACCAGAAGCTTAGTCAATTGTTGAAGTCAATCATTTTGTCCTTGTACTGTGGTATCATTCTGGGTGATGGCAGGATGCTATTCAGGGCTAGGGTCATACCTGCCTGGGCTACAAGATTGGACAGCTCCTCCATGTCTCTTTTCATGTAGTCCAGGGAGGTACATCTCAGGTCATTCACACCAACATGGACAATGACAGAGTCATATTTGTACTTGTTGTGAAGTGACCTGAGTGCATGCCTTATGTGCCAAATCCTGGCACCTGACAGGCAGCTGACAGTAACTTTCTCCTTGTTTAGCCTGGTGAGTGGAACATCAGTGTTTCTGAGTATAGAGTCACCTATGACTAGAGTTTTGGGTGTGTTGTTATGCCTTATGGGCTGTGGTTGAGTGGCACACTGAGTTTGTGGGCTATGTGTCATTTGGGTTGTGTTGGGGGGGTGGAGATTGCTTGCGTTTCTGCTTTGGAGGTCCCTGTTGCTTGGGTAGATTTTTTTGAGAGCCTCTGTGAATGTAGGTGTGTGTTTTGTGTTTCTATGTGTGTGTTTTGGTGGTGAGGTTTTGTGGGACTATGTGATGAGTGTGGTGTGGTGTAAGTGTTTACCTTCTCCTCTTGACTGTCTAGTCCAGTCTTGGGTGAAGATAGCTTTGCTTCCAGTTTGGCTATATAAGTGCATCTCTCACAGGTTGCAGTGTTGGGTGGTAGGAGGAGAGGGTTGTCTGTGTACATGAGGCAATTGCTGCATTGCCCCAAGCTGCCCAGATTCATCAGGTAGACAGGAGAAAATACTGGGAGCTGACCCTTAGACATGCCTGGATAGGTGCTTATTTATTACGTACTAAAAACTGTTTTCCTCTAGACAAGTGAAGAAAGTTGAGTGCTGTAGTAATTTGTAGCTTATTTAGTGCTTACAATGAGTTCTGAACAAGTGCTGAGCTCAAAGAAACAGATTTGAGTGCTGAAACTAGAAAACTGGTTAGTTCTAAGAAACAAAATTAAGCTAGAAGGTTTCCCTCCAACACAAAGAGGCTTGGGGGCTCAGAAGCTTACAAACAGTCCTGGACACAGCAAATCTGTATCTGGACTATACGACTTACAGGAAAGGCAGAAAACAAGCTTAGAAAAAAAATTTTTTTTTTTTTTTGTAAAGTGGAAAGGGGAAAGGAGGAGCAGAAACTAACTGGGTTGGCTTTCTCAAATGTTCTCCCTGGATTAGGTTGAATGAGATAATGACACTAGACTTTGAGGAGTGCCCCGGATCAAATTTACAGTAGGGTGGGCAACTGCAAAGCCACCAGAACAAACAAACCCAACTAGATGCTTAACAATTGTAGAAAATTTCTGGTTAATACCTCACACACAGTGAAACTAGCTAGCAAAGTATATGCAGACAATAAAAGTGATATAAATAACTCAGAAATAAGTAAAAAACAGGATACTTAATGTTATATATCACAGATTAGTTGGCTCAGAGCCCTTCCTCTGACTTCCTCGAATTAGCTCAGTGTGAAAATGGCAGAAACACTCACAATTTAACTTCTTAAGTAACAAAGTTTAAATATGAAGCAACTTTAAAAAAAAGCTTGAAAGAACCAATGAGGTGCTTACTCGAAGCCGTAGCCCAGGCAACCCCAGTCAGCCAATGACCACAAACAATTCACGCTCACTGAAATGCTATACTGGCTTTGGCTAAGCTATGATGGCCTGGAACATGTGTTCAGACGCACAGCCTCTATTAACAAACAACTAGGCCCAGAACACAAGCCTGAATATGGACAATGCTACACTACCAACACTACTTAGGTAGAAAAAAAAACTGCAGAAGCTTGATGATTTTATAGTTTCACCATGTGGATTTATGTCTGGAGTTTTCTCTGTACTTATTCCTATGGGAATAATCCCACCTTAGCCGGCTTTCCAGGTTCAGCAGCTATAATCTATAAAATGTATGTCTGTTTTATAAACATGATGACATACAATAACATGTAGTATATGATCCTGCTAAAATGTTATGTTTAATGTGGAGTGCTGGACTTGCTTACTCATAATGTACGAGTATTTCTTTAATGTATTTTGCATGGACAATACAGCATAAGCTTTTGCATGTACATGTTTATAATAAACCAAAGACCTTCAGGTAAGAAGGAAACCACTTCAATAGGAACAAGAAAGTGTATGCTAGCTGTAGAAATAGGGCAGACATGATGTACTAAATCAGATCCTCCTGCTAGTGAAATGTATGTATGCATGTGTTCCAAAACGTGGTACTACATAACCTTTAAGTAGAAAATCAAAATAAGAGGAAAGGCAGCATATGTAAATAAGAACTGCAAACACTCTGACAAAGATCAGTAGTAGAAAAACAATGCTGTCATTGATTTGCACAAAAAAAATACTGATATTCCATTAAGATCACCACTTTGTTATATACTATTTAATAATGAAGCTACCTGTAGGACACCAAGTCCCAGTGCATAATCATGTGATTATGCATATGATTATGTACTTGTGCATAATCCTGTGATTTCTATACTTAAAATGCACAGATGTCACCCTTTTATTTTTTCTTTTATTCTTTTGCTGACCAGGTGAGTCTACGAGGTACAAACCTCTTTTCAGGGATGACTTAGAAGCACTATCTAGTAGGCTGGGGAAATCAAACTGTAACTTACAAAATGAAGCTCCTTAGGAACTCATAGCTATAATTCTGTACACTTAACCACCAGATAGGACACTGCTGAGGTTCCCTGTATAAGCTATATTCATTTCTGGAGCCTCCTTCTCCAGGTAGATACTCATCTTCTTTGGAGTGTGGAGTGGAGTATGCTGAAGAGAGTAAGGGATGTGGTGTACCAGGAAAGGTTTAGGAGAATAAAGAAGTGCACACATGAGGACAAATATAAAAACAGGAGAGATGGATATGCATCAGTTTAGGGTAAGTAAGTCCTGCTGAATTAAACAGGAAAACACCAAGCTAGATAACGCGATAGATAGTGTTTTGAGAGGAAAATATTTAAAACTGACATCTACACTCAATAGTTGCTATTTGCTAGGCTGATGTGTGTATAGTGTGGTGCAGATGTTACACTGTTATTTTAGTCCTTTAATGTAGAAAAGCAAGCTTTTAGCATGGCTGTGATGATCCAACAGTAAGTTGTTTATGGATCAGTCAAATAAAGCCAAATTTATTTAATAAGCTTAAGTCTAAGCCTGCAATGATAAAAACAGACCAGTTAAAATATGGGACCAATCACTATTTAAAAGTGGGCAACAAAATGATAAATACTAATGAAATGCCCAAAATATAAAAGATAAAATACCAAAGGTACCAGAACTTGTCAGAGATTTGGGATGCATGCCTAAGCTTAAAAAGGCCTTTGTGGTTGTTAGCCTAGTACAAACCTATGAACCTATGAACCTATAAACCAAAATCTAAAAGACTGGATTGAAACATATTAGAAAGTATCTGTCATGTCATAGGCTTTCTGAATGTCATAGCTCTTAATGATCTTATAAACTGCTCCACAGTGACCTCAGACTGTAACAATCTTGGCACTTCTGAAACAAAGAAGGCTTATTAGCTGAATGTAAATTTATTTCATTTGTTTATTTTAATAAAAGTTACCTTGTAGTATGAGAAAGGGTATATAACAAAGTGATCCCAAAAATTCTATCAAGCTAGTAACTGCAGTAGACTGCTTATTAGTTAATGATACTTTGTTTAAAGCTAAATTACTGGCTGCCAAACCCAAAATTCTAGTAGTAAATGTGCAATATTAAATTATTAAGAATTAACTTTTTCAGATGTAAAGGGAAGATTTTCATACATCCAGATGATGTTCCACTAATACTGATAAGAATACCAGCAGAAACGTGGAGAATGTGAAAAATGATATACATGCTACAAATAAACCAAGGAATTTATTCAAACTGCACATAAGATGACCGAGTGATCATTAAGACCAGAATTCTGAAATATTGCTTTCATTTTTTACTGCTGGTGGTAGCCTTTTTCAATTCTTAGACAATCCTACTGCAGTATTTACCTGAAAGAGGTGCAGTGCCACAGTGGGCCATCTCGGTAACCTACCACAAATGCTAATTAGGTACTGTGTGGTGAAGTAAATTAGCCACGTACTCTTCACAAGGAAATGACCATGGTAAATGTTAATGTGCAGCCATGTGATCCACAGAAATGTTTGGCTACATAAAACTTTATTGTCAGCCATGGTAAGTAACTCAGCCAAAAGCTTGTGTTCATCCATTATGTTGGGGAGTTTAGTGGATAGGGTGTGTGTGTGTGTGTGTGTGTGTGTGTGTGTGTGTGTGTGTGTGTGTGTGTGTGTGTGTGTGTGTGAAGATGAGGGGGGTCCACACCTCTTTGCTCCCCCTAAAGTAATGAACAGTGGATGTAACAACATTAATTATGAGTACAAACAAGTAGAATCTCAAATATCTGCCATTATTAACTGATTGCAATGGTCCATGCCATACTGCGACAGTTCTCAAGACTTTTAGGCAAAATCAGAAGAGCCATGGATGACACCAGAGAGTCTTTTTAAATATTATTCTTCTCCACTTAACAACTTATCAACTTAGTGCAAAAGTTCTTGCATCTGGATGCATCTACTGAACAATATTGAAAATATCTAGTATGATTGAATGATTGTAATCATCCGTGATTTTCAAAAGGTAGTGGCAAATCAGAGAAGTTCCATAAAATCTGGGACAGACAAAAAAGAAGTATAGCAATCTGTGTGGGTGCATTTGTGTGTTTGCTGTGTGCATGTTTGCAGGGAATAAATGAGCAAGGTGTCTGCACTAACACAATGTATCATCTGCCAGCAGTCATTATACAAAGCACAGCAGAAAAGGGCATGCAGTACTGGTGGGAATCACTTAGTGATTCAGAGGCATACAAATGATCTGATAATGACGTCTTTCCTAACCTGTTTCTGAATAGATAATTTCTATGATCATTCTAACAGACCCTGTTTGCTGTAGCCTTCATGCTCATGGCATGCTTGTTTTTGAATCCTGGCTTCAGTGATTGTTTCACAAACATACGAATAAAGTGTGCTGGATTTTTTGAAATGAGATAATTTTGTGTTGTTTTCTGTATTCTAAAAGCATGACTATCCTTATAAAAAAGTCCACAAGTATATAAGCATGTGATTAATAATAAACAGATGCTTGAAGTAATATACATTGATTGTAATAGAAATCAATATCTTCTCACACATCAAGATATTCAAAAAGGGCTATGATCCTGTAGCTATAGCCCTGACTTGTTAGCTGTAGCCTTGACTTGACACATAGTGTCATAACAGGAAATTAGTTTCTCCATTTTACTGCACTATGGAAAGTGTGAGAGAAGTAAGCAGTCATAGACACAGTAGGGCGGGCTGATACACTGTGCAATACCATGGGAGACAAACAGATTTAAAAGGTACTGTGTTTATTTTTTATATCCTAGTTTAGACTGTAGTGTGTGTGTGTGTGTGTGTGTGTGTGTGTGTGTGTGTGTGTGTGTGTGTGTGTGTGTGTGTGTGTGTGTGTGTATGTGTGTGTGTGTGTGTGTGTGTGTGTGTGTGTGTGTGTGTGTGTGTGTGTGTGTGTGTGTGTGTGTGTGCATTTGTGTGTGTGTGTGTGTGTATACATATATATGGGTCCTACTTTCATTTGTTGAAAGCTCATTCTTTCAACAAACAAAAATCCAACCCCATTTACATGAAAGTGCACTTAAATGAAAGTGCATTTTCACGAATACTGGTTCACTGAATTGGTAATATAAAAAAAAAAGAAACACTGCAGGATGGAGGCACGCTACAGTGGGGCTAAGGAAGAATACCTCTTCCCCCACTGTAGTGCGATCTTGGAGTTAGTATATATAAAGCAGTGAGGGTGTGGAGGGCACAGCCCCCCACATGAGTGGCGCAGGGGGTGCTTTGCAGTGTTTTATTTTTTTTTTATTTTACTGGTTCAGTGAACCAGTATTAGCAAAAGTGCACTTTTGTTTAAGTGCACTTTCATGTAATTGGGGTCATACTTTTGTTTTTTGAAGAACAAGCTTTCAATAAACAGAAGTAGACCTATATATATATATATATATATATATATATATATATATATATATATATATATATATATATATATATATATTCCTATTTCAAGAACGAAAGTTCACTACTTCGAACTTGTAATAGGAAGCCTCACTTCTGTGAAAGTTCAGTTTAACGAAAGTGAACTTTTGCGTAAGTGCACTTCACCGAAAACACCTCAGCACAGTAGAGGACATAAAAAACAAGCTGTGTCCTCCACTATGGTGCGATAATCACGGACCTTAGGGTTAGGGCATGGGTTAGGGTAAGGGGATAGTTAGTAAAGCTATCCCCTTACCCTAACCTATACCCTAACCCTAAGGTTTGTGACTATCGCACCATAGTGGAAGACATTGCTATGTCCTTCACTGTGCTGCAGTACTCACAGACCTTAGGGTTAAGGCACGGGTCATGTTAAGGGGATAGCCCGTACTATGACCTGTGCCCTAACCTTAAGGTCCATGAGTAGTGCACGGAAGTTCAGTACAACACCCGTTCGTTGTACTGAACTTTGCGTAAGTGCACTTTCGATTAAGTGCACTTTCTCTGCAGTGAGCATTCCATACACTATTTTGAATTAGTGAAAATTCGATCTAATGTATGGAACCCATATATATATATATATATATATATATATATATATATATGTGTGTGTGTGTGTGTGTGTGTGTGTGTGTGTGTGTGTGTGTGTGAGTGTGTGTGAGTGTGTGTGTGTGTGTGTGTGTGTGTGTGTGTGTGTGTGTGTGTGTGTGTGTGTGTGTGTGTGCGTGTGTGTGTGTGTGCATGTGTGTGTTTGTAAAATACCTATATTTAAAATTTTTAAAACCTACAACAAAAACTGCCCTATGAAATTTTGTTTGTAAAAGATTTAACAGTCACAAGAGTACTGTATTTTTCATCTTACGTAATATTGAAAAAAAAACAGTTGCAACTGTAGTCTATAGAAAAATACAGTGACTGTATGATGAAATGGAGTGATGTTTCTGACTCGGATATGAATTAACTGTTTGCATGTAATTGCAGGGCAAGTTGTAAATGAGTTGCTAGGCAGGAAACTCAGCTCTCAGCTGTCAAAGGAGCTAAGTGAAAGCTATAATAGCAATATGTAAAATCCTATATTTATTTCCAGCTAGTCTTTCTACCACTAACACTGTGTTAATTAGCCTCCATTTCCTGTATCTCTCTCTCTGAGTCTAAGTTAAGTGTTATAGACAGTCAGTCCAGCTTGGTGTGTCAGCATCTATCTAAGTCGCTGCCTACTTTATGAATGTAAAATATTCTGGTTAGATAGCTAATCTAGGTTTCACTATTGTACGAGATAGCAGCAGCCAGGTTACTTGACTAGTATCACTCAATTAATAATTATTTTTAGTCTTTTTGCAAATGTATTTACATCTGCATATTTAAGTTTTTATCAGTATTATCTCACATCTTTATTTTCTAAGTAAAGTCTTTTTAAGTATTTAGTTTTAAGATAGTCCAAAAAGACCACTGTTCTACCCCAGTTAACAAAGCAAACTAAATATATACATGCATACATGCACTAGAGAGAAGAGGAATGAAGGTCAGCAGGACTAAGACAGAATATATGTGTGTGAATGAGAGGGAGGATAGAGGAATGGTGAGGATGCAAGGAGTAGAGGTGGTGAAGGTGGGTGAGTTTAAATACTTGGGATCAATAGTTCAGAGTAACGGTGAGTGTGGAAGAGAGGTGAAGAAGAGAGTGCAGGCAGGATGGAGTGGGTGGAGAAGAGTGTCAGGAGTGATTTGTGACAGACGAGTACCTGTAAGAGTGAAAGGGAAGGTCTACAAGAGGGTAGTGAGACCAGCTATGTTATATGCGTTGGAGATAATGGCACTGACAAAAAGGCAGGAGTTAGAGCTGGATGTGGCAGAGTTAAAGATGTTAAGATTTGCACTGGTGTGACGAGGGTGGACAGGATTAGGAATAAGTATATTAGAGGGTCAGCTCAGGTTGGAAGGTTTAGAGACAAAGCCAGAGAGGCAGGATTACGTTGGTTTGGACATGTGCTGAGGAGGGATGCTGAGTATATTGGGAAAAAGATGCTAAGGATGAAGCTACCAGGTAACAGGAAAAGAGGAAGGCCTAAGATAAGGTTTATGGATGTGGTGAGAGAGGGCATGCAGGTGGTTGGTGTGACAGAGCAAGATGCAGAGGACAGGAAGAAATGGAAACAGGTGATCTGCTGTGGCGACCCCTAACGGGAACAGCCGAAAGAAGATGATATATGCAAATATACATACATAATAAACAACCATTCTTATACAGATGTTTGATGGTGATTTACTTTTGAGTCATGAGGTGGTAAATGTGTGGCCTGAATCTCATCTGTCTGCATCTCTGTTGTCTTGATACCAAAACACAGAGGATCACTTACACACTTTCCTGTAGTGAAACAACTTACACTTCTACTCTTGTTGCTTTGAAACTGCATTTTGTCAAATAAGTGAACCTCATAAACAGATGAAAATTCTGTCAAAGGGAGGATAAAACAATGGAGCAGTGTATGTGGCTTGCTGCTTGAAATGTTATTCAGATATGCCTGTGGTGATAATGGAGATAAACTGTTGACAGACCAGCAATTTGCAGTCAATGGATTCCTGAATGTCTACTTCTCAATGTAGATTTAATTTTAAAGAAAGCAGTTCATATTGCTGCTCAGATTGAACATGGAGTGCCATTGATTAGAGAAAACTGATGATTCCTGCACAGCTTTAAATATAGACTATATAGTCCATATATGGGTCTACTTCAGAAGACTGACAAACCAAAAGACTGAATCCCAAAAGAATGAAACTTCCAAATACTGAACAAATTTTAATGCAGGAGGCAAGCCAACCCTGCTAACTATATATACCAACTCCAAGATCGCACAACAGTGGAAACAGGGCAAATTGCATCATTCAGTATTTTGAATTTTCATTCTTTTGGTTTTTCAGTCATCTGCAGTAGACCTATAGATATATATATATATATATATATATATATATATATATATATATAGATATATATGAAAACAGCTACATCAACATGCAAACTGGAAAAAAATAATTTTCCCTAGAGCACTGTCTCATGAAGTGAAATACTCAGGATCACACAGTAGGCAAATGGAGGCTATGGGAATCAAACACTTGACTACAGGAAGCAACACAATAACAACCCATAGTCTTAATCCTACACATTTGCTGTCATACAAAAAGCTATGTGGTGCCATCAGGATTTGAACTTAACAAAACCCATGGCAAAACCCACTATGCTGTGAGGTATGCCACTACTGCAGATAATGCATATGCATAGTCAATTCATCAGTGCCCTGCTTTAAAATAATATGTAAACTGTTGAATGCTTAGAGAGTTGGTAAAAGTCTGTCATTCTGTCTTAATGTGCTTTCTCCCCTAATTACTTCACTTTTAAGTGAATGCTACCTTATAAATCTCTTCCAAAAATATTTGAAAGTTCAATCCTGGATGAAGTGGGAGCAGATTCCTCACAGCCCCCATGCAGCGGGCTTCATCTTGCACCCCTTAAACCAGTATAATCTATTCTGTTGTTATGCAACATTGAATCAGTTAAGAATTTGTACAGTCAAAACAAATGTTAGAACAAGCTCACTTATGCTGAGAAAGTAGTGTTAGAAAGACTGAAGTTCCATAGATATATACATGAAACAGTTTTTGCAACAAATAAAATTGTTTGTATCATTGAAAGGTTACTACATTGGGCATAATTGAGAATTATGTCTCATTTGTACCACAGAACTTACATAAACTTATTTTTAGCAATATGTAATTGCAGAAGAGATATTTTTCCCTCGTGCATGTGAAACATGATTGTTCTGTAATTGGGTGACTGGAGATGCATGCAAAATATGAGGACCATGCAATGTCAACCATGTTTTCCTACCTGAAATGGGAACTTCTTTAGTTTGGATGGACCTTATATTATTGAATCACACCACTGGAATCATGAGAATAAGATAATATTCATACAAATAACCTGTACAAGAATTTTATATTTGATCTAAACTTGTATGTGGTTGTTACAACATTTTTTTACATAAAATGCGGAAGCATGTGACATTGTTCCCTTTGGCTCTTTCAGTTATGGATAATATGCTAGCTTTGTTAAATTGTTTGCTTAATCCCAGTACAGCTGAAAAGATGTGTATGTCAACATGAATTTCTCCAGCTGTGGTAACTCAAGTAAAGCTTAATGGTACCAGAATGTATGCAGATCTCAGAGAACCATGTACTATTACTGCAGATGATTGTTACAAGCTCCCATGTGTGCAACAACTTTTCTCACAGTTGAGGGATGGTACAAGTTTTTCCACCATGGAGTTTGTTGGTGTGCGCCTCACTGAAGTTTCATTACATGATGATAGCAGACATTTAGCTATGCTTATAACCTGTCAGGCCTATTCAGGAAGAAGAGAGTGTGTTGTGAACTAGTATCTGCCCCTTCAGCCTTCCAGTCTGATGACCATTACTCATAAAGGTCTCCTGGGTGATCAACATTACCTAGATGAAATCATATAGCCTACAGACACTCGGATACTCTACTGTGGAAGGTAACATTCATTGAAAATCAGAACCAATCAGGTTTGTGATAAATTAATAAAAATGAAGGCTTTTTAAGGAGGCATTCACATTCCTATATCATGCCTTTTCAAAGGTTGGATGATTCATGCATAGTGATGATACATGATATAAGGCATGTCACAGATACCACAGCCCTTAAATATGATTAGATCCTAAAGAACTAAAGAGGAAAAGTGGATACAGGTGTACTGGATTTGTTATACAGTACCCAAATCTTTCCCAGATGCTTTTTATAACCTTAGAGGATTGCATTATTGGAGCATATATTACATACAACAGCATTAACTATTCTATTCTATGTATAATTATGTCAAGTTTTATCATTACATTTCCTTGTATATATTTAGATTGCAATCTGTGTATTTCCATGTTTTTAACTAGCTTAGTTCTGAAAAGGGGCTTCAGTAACCAATGAAATTGAATGTGTAATTGTTAAAAGAGGAAGCTGTAACCACTGGCAGTACTTGCCACACATGTATGAAAACCTGGCTGGCATGGGCAGGATTTTAATCCCAGTATTACCAACCAGAGAACTACTGGGTGTGTGACCAGACTGAGGCTATGGTCTCTACATCTGCTCCAGTGCCTCATGTAGGTCTAATGGCTACCAGAGGGGTAGTCTCTTGAGTCATACTACCAGTGCCCAACAGGTTAAAGTAAAAAAAATTGAAAAGTGCACATAAATCTGATTTAATAACTAATTTATCAAATGCTACCAGACTGCAAGAGCATAAACATAAAGGGAATATCCACTGCTCTCCTGTGTATGGGCTTACAACATCCACAGGCAGACTAAAGCTGCACACTGATTATTTACATAATCTTTGGCCTAACACCCTTGGCCCCTTTCCCCACCGTTTTCTCTCTCTCTGTTTGTGAACCACAGTGTTTTCAAATGTCTCCATTGCAAGTGTATTACAAGCAAATCATTATGATTTTCTGACACACACACACACACACACACACACACACACACACACACACACACACACACACACACACACACACACAGAAGGCTTGTAGAATTCTCCAGTTCCATACATTTGCTTTCTAGATAGACTGTACTGCCACAACTCTAGATATGACTAGAAACCAGGCAGACCAGTTGCATGGCCACTCTTGATTCAGCAAAATATAAATTATAAAAATTAATACCCTGATGGTCATATGCTCAAACTGGCTAGTTGTAGGTAGATACCACAATGTTGCTACTCACGTAATAAATAGTAATGCATAACTAAAGGCTAAATACCAGAAAAAAATATTCTAAAAGTAAATAAAGCTTTATACAATAAATGAGTGGAGAGAGTAGTAATGTATATTAAATATGTAGAGTTCAATTTGATGCACAGAGGATATAAAAATAGTTGTATAGGCAGAATATTTTAAGAATAATCAGAACTGCATATACGTTTGCCTTATTTAAGTGAATAACTATGTTACCTAGCTGTTCTAAGTTAACAAAATTATAAAAGGTAGGATTCAATCATCTAACCTTCATAGATATGATCACTACAATTTCCCCACAAGTTTAAATTAACTTCTCTTTCAGCCCTAAACACATACATCTTAGCTCATATTTTCTGTCTCCACAGGAAGCTAGGTTGGGAGATAATGTCAAATGATACCACTTTTTTTCAAATAAAATTAGATTTTTCTTCTTCAGACTTCCACGTATATTTGACCATATTTTTAGTTGGCTAGAAATGATTGCTTCATTTGAAGAGTCTTGTAATTGCATTTTATGCTTTTTTTCTTCTTGACTGTAAACCCTTGAGTGACTTAACTATATTCAAATGATTAATCCGTCCAAAGAAACTACAAAAACATTACACTTGATATTTCAATTACTAGTTTTGCATATTTTATTTTTATTTATTTTATTTTTATTTTATTTTACATTTGTTGACCGGGATAGTCTGAATGGATGCATGTCCATTTTCAGCGGAGGCCCGGGGAGGAAAGCTCCAAGGGTAAGCAGATACAGCATTACATATTACAACCAGACTATTTACAGAGATTACATAAGTAAGCAAGTTAAACAAGTTCCGCAGGTTACAGTTAATCCTGAGCGCAAGTCAGGATTAAATTAAATTACACAGTAAACTGGTTAACATATTTTTAAAAATTCTAGAGAGAGTTAGCCAAGCTTGATACATTGACATAGCCAGTTAAGTGACAGATGTTGTTTGAGTCTAGTTTTAAATTGACCTAAGGTGGAAAGTAAGGTAATATCAGCTGGAAGAGAGTTCCAGGATCTACTTACAGAGCTGGCAAAGAAAGAATCACCGGTTGTGTTATTAATTTTGCTAGTCTGAATTAGTAGTTGTTAGAGGATCAAAGCGGTCTAGGATTGTTATAGGGGGTGATAATATTTTTAAGTGCCGGAGTATTGTCTGGATTATAGAGGATTTTACAGGCCATAATCAGTTGGTTATACTGGATTAGGCTGGGTAGTTCAAGCCACCCAAGCCAATTTAGATTGATGCAATGATGTGTCCTAAAAGGCAGCCCAGTGGCAAACCTGGCAATGTGGTTGTAGCAAATTGAGAGTGTGTTAAGGACAGTCTTGTTTAAATTCGAGAGTAGAGGGGATGCATACAGAACGGTTGAAAGAAGGTGAGAGCAAGCTATGGCAATTTTAGCTGGAGGGTTTAGGAAGGCTTTTATTTTGTAAAGTGACCCTAGTTTTTTATTGATGGTTTTGTAGTCTGGTTAACATGTAGGTCAAATTTTAGATTATTGTCTATGATGACACCTAATAGTTTTGTAGATGGGTCCGGGGAGATTATTGTGCCATCATTTGATTTTATGGTAAAGGTGAAAGCGGTAGACCTACGTGTTGGTGAAAATAACAGCATTTTAGTTTTTTTGGGATTTAGGATCAGACGATGTTCATAAAGCCAGTTTTCTATGGTATTAAAAGTGGTCTGGGTAGCTGACCATAACTCTACTGGAGATGTGGCTGAGCAAATCAGAGTAGAGTCATCAGCATATTGGATACAGCTGACTTTTGGGATGCCAGTATAAAGGTTGTTAATGAAGATGGAGAACAGCAAGGGCCCTAGTATAGAGCCTTGTGGTACTCCAAGGGTGTTAGGTAGAAGGTTAGAGAGTTTGTTCTGCCATAGGACAGCCTGCTGTCGACCATTCAGGTAGGATTGAAACCATTGAAGTGCTCCACTATCTAGACAGAATGTTTGCAGGGTGTGGATTAAAAGTTGGTGATCAACCATATCGAATGCCTTCGAAAGATCCAAAAAGAGGGCTGAGGATATATAATTATTATTGTGATTATAGTTTATTGTGTTGGTAAAGGCTAGGAGGGCTGAAGTAGTGCTGTGATGAGGACGGAAGCCATGCTGAGTGTCTGCCATAAGGTGATTCTGGATTAGGTGGTGCATGAGTTGTCTATGAATACATTTTTCCATAATCTTTGCAAGTGGAGAGAGTATAGCTATTGGCCTATAATTGGAGAATTCAGTAGAGCTGCCTCCTTTGTGAAGTGGGATTACATAGGATATTTTCCAGATGGTGGGAATTTTAGCTTCTACTATGGTTCAATTGATTAGTATTGAGACAGGGTAAGCAATAGCATCAGCTGATTTTTGTAGGTACTTGGCAGGGAGTTGATCAGCAGAAAGTGTAGTGGGTTTTAATTTTTTCATCAAGGTACTGATAAGTGAAGTGCCGACTGGTTGGAAACTGAACGCAAGTAGGTTTCTAGGGGTGCTACTTTCAGGACCAGGGGAGCTAGGAGGTAGTCGGCTAGCTAGGGCTTGAATTGACTCTAAAGAATTGGTTAAAACTATCAGAAACATCTTCAGGGGTTTTATCAATAGTAGTAGCAGGGATTGGGGTTGAAGTTTGTCCAGGATGTAGTAGATTATTTAAACCTGCCCAAAACTTCTGAGGGTTATTTTGATTTACTGTCTGTAATTTTTTTTTCCTTTCATCTCATTTTTCTTTTCCTTTATGAAGAAAAGGTCACACATTCTCATGACACAAGGCTCACATATACTGCAAATTAAACAGAGCTGAAACATGACTTACAAAGATTTCAATAGCATGAAGCAAGAAATAAAAAATATATCACATTTTGCATCAGTTTTGTGTACTGTGGCACCATATACATGTGTCAATGAAATTAGAATGAGGGAAGGTATTACAGAAAGAAAACAGAAATGGACATAAGAAAGCAGTGAATGAGTATAAAGTGTATACAAAGGACAGAACAGGTTTAAGAAGAAGATGTTGATGAGAGTGAGGTAGTATTAAAATAATTTAAAAATAAGACTTTGGAAGTATTGATACACAGTAAAATATGAGCTGAATCTTACAAA
This sequence comes from Protopterus annectens, assembly GCF_019279795.1. Lineage (NCBI taxonomy): Eukaryota > Metazoa > Chordata > Ceratodontiformes > Protopteridae > Protopterus > Protopterus annectens. Next base: position 1,890,094,155 of record NC_056737.1, on the reverse strand, counting down.
GATGTATAGAATTGAAGGTAAGCTGGAAAAAGTGTGTACCTTTAAGAAATGTGTGGACACAGAAAGAAGATTAACAGTGTGTTGGATGAGTAAAGGATGTAGGCCATGACAAAAAAGATATGGTCGAAAGAGTAACAAAATATGTCTTGGAACTAGTAGGATCAGACATGGTAGGTGGGAAACAGTCAATATGGAAAGAAGTAAGGACAAGATTAAAAGTTAGAGAAACAATGGTGATTCCTACAAGGGAGCTTGAGAGTGGGAAGTGCCTGTTTCTGATGATTTAGTTGTGGAATTGTACAATTAATACATTAGATGGTAAAAAAAGAGTTAGTGAACTTGTTCCAGGAAGAAGTGTGAATTTTAAAGAAAAAATATTACTTTGTTGAAATGGAAATTGTATGGACAAATCTTGCTAAAGAAAAAGCATATTTGTTAACTATGATTTAAAATATTTTTATTATGACTATAACAAATTTGAGGGAGGTAAAACAGGAGAGTACTGCAGAAGAAATGATATATGTGGAGTTCAATTTAGATATATATTTAAGATTATGTTTTTAAAATTGTTTTGATGAAGATGAGGTTTTTGTAAAGGTTATTTACTGATGGAAGATTAGAGATCCACATTTGATAATGCTGTGGAATGATTTGTTATACAACTTAGGACACATATAGAGAAGTGAACTGATGAGAGCTGTAGCATGTAAAAGAGTTAAACAAAGGTTTCCATAAAGCTTGTTGTAGTATATATATGTTATTACTAGACAGGACATTTCATCCTTAACTCTTATGTTTCTGGGCACCCAATATCTTCCTAAGAGTTATTATCCAGAACACATTAATTTCTATTAGGTATGGATATTTTTTTACTTTATTAAAATCTTTTCTGCTCTCCTCCTAACTTACCACACCTCATCTCCTCACTGCTAACATCAACTATTCTGTACTACTCAAATACTCCCTATCAGGAACTACTATCCTACAAACTATTTCTCACGCTATGACATATCTCCCAAATAGCATTATTTTCCAGATTCCATTCCTTCATTTTTATGCTTTGTACTACCAATAGGGAATTGAAAGTTATGCTATCTATATACCAAGCTTGCTCAAATCAAACTAAGGTACAAAAAAATCTCCTTGATTGAATATATGCCACTGTATAGAAATTTTCTGTCATTCGTGGATTATGTGTTGTCATATAAAGAAATGGTGCTCTGATTGTATATATGCCTCTGTACAGAAATTTTTTTGTCATTTGTTGTATTTGTACTGTTATGTTATGGAGCTTTTCTCCCCGGGCCTCCGCTGTAAATGGACCTTGTTCCAGTTGGACTTTCCCAGTAAACAAATGTAAAATAAAATAAAAAATAAATAAGATTAAAAAAATAAACTACAGTTTTTCTTTTTTTCTTGAAGAACTGAATTTGACATTGAGTCTGCAGATTGCCAAACACCTCCTAATGATCTATGTTTTTCTTTTGTGCAATTGTCCCGTATAACAGCTTCATCTTTCTTATGTTTTCTTCTTTCATCAAAACTATTAAACAAGATACTTCTCCAACTTTTCCCCTGTAATCACCAATGATTCCCAGTGGATAACATCTATTCTCATCATCAAGATCTGTCATTATTAAGCCTTCTAGCTCACACTGAAGTTGAAGTGCCTCCACTCTCTTTATTTCCATACATAGTTCCATCCCATCTTCCTGTAGTCCTCTTTCACTTTCAGTATTAGCTTTCATATGTCTCTATATGCCTTCCCTTTACTTGGTTTCTAATCTTTTCTGTTATGATGACTCTGACTCTGATAGTTGTCTCATTACTCTTACATCCTTCACTACCCAACGTTTTTGTGTTTTCTCTTTCACTTATTACATGATTGACAAAGCATTTGCATACTACAAGATCTTGTTTTTCCTTCCACTTATATACTGTCCTACTACTCCTGACTAGTCTCTTATAGTCATATGGATCCCTCATTTCCATACCATGAAGATATTGCTTAATATACGCTGATCCTTCATTGCCACAATCTTTACCCATGTCTCAAAGTTTCACCTTGCCATGTATTTGTGTCTCTTCTGACTTGAATTTATCATAAAAATAAACTCTTTCCTCTTTTATTTCTGTTGCAACATGTACAGTCACCAAATCGGCATCATCTAATTTTCCTTCCATGCCTTACCTTTTCAGGCATACCACTCTGTTTCAGCACAACTTATTTTTCACTTGGTCTATTGATTTATTATGGCTTTTTGCAATGATCTCAAAATCTGTTTACCTACCAACCTCCCCTACATCTGAGTGAACTGATGAACAAATATCTCATCATCTATGGATATAGGTTATTTTAACTTTCCATACTCTATCTGTTATTTTCCCTTCCAAAAAATGCAGCTCACTTTACTGCTTTCCTCAGTCTGCTCAATGACCACTACTAAACCATTCCGTAACATTATGGTTACCCCCTTAAATCTCTCATAGATTGGTAGTTTGTCACCAAAAGATTGTTTTCCTTATTTAGCAAATGCTTTTTGTCTTTTATTTCCAGTTTAGATCCTGGAGTAATACTAGATAATTATTTTCTATCTAACACTTTCTAAAACTTCCTCCCACTTTATAGGACATGAGGTCTCCCCAATATTCTGTGATACTAGGTCGATCCCTTCTTCTTTATCCTCAGGTGTCCTCTATGGATGATCCACTTAAGCATTTCTAAGTTTATTTCATTGAGCTTGACACCTTATCTTAGATAAAACACCCAAGTTCAGCTCCATCCTACCTGCAGACTCATTTATTTTGTTAATGGTTTGCAATGTTACCTTTCCTTGTCCACATTACCTTTATCTCCTTTCCTATCCTCCCTGTGTTTAACACAGCTTGTCTCTGCAACCATTCCTTCTTTGCTCTTTATATTTTAGTAGTAACACATCTCAGTCATTTCTGTCCATAGCCCTTTCCTAAAAGCCATTATATCTTGTATTTCACTAAACTCTATATCTCCTGTGGATAAGTCATGACCTGTTTTTATACACTGACCACTACATATTCTTTTAGGTTTAACATTTCTAGTCAAGAATTAGTTCAGGCAGATTTTTAAATATTGTTCTTATAAACTTAGAAAGTTGTAAGAACAGCAGGGCTTTCGTTAGCTTGTATTATATGAAGGATATGAAGCCCGAAACTCAAATGTATGTCATTATTTAATTACTTCAATCTCCAGTGATTTGCCAGAAAACTATACATTTTATGAGGATGAGACTAAACATATGAGCCAAATTTCTGGACATTCTGCAAAAATCTGGACAGTTGAAAGCCACGACTCTTAGCTCAATATATTTTGATAAACCCAAAATAAACTGGGGACAACGGCTCAAACTGGAATGTGTTTTACTTGATTATTAGGATTTGTATTAGCATGCATTTTCTGAAACAGAGGTGTGCATTAGAGACTGAGTGAGAGTGACAGTAAAGATATTTGCATACCTCTGGACCTTTCAACTGAAGAAATCTGGATAATGCCTAAAAATAAAAAGAAACAACATCTCAGAAATAGGAACAGATTGTAATTACTGCTCTTATAACACGGCAAACTTGCTTAATTAAAAGGAATTATGTTAGTATGAATTTTCTGAAGAAAATAATAGTCTGAAACTCAAATGTATGCCTGCAGCGTGGGGCCTCATAACACCCCAGGCAGGCATTAATTACACATTAACACACACCCTGTCAGGCATTATTGCTTGTTTATTCTAGTTAGTTTCCATGAATATACTGTCTGTTCATACAAAGAAACTAAACATTGTTCCTCCCATATTTGCCTTTTTATAGCTGTTCAGCATATTCCATTCAAATCGCAGTTGTTAGTAATAAATATTTTCATGCGTGCAGATATTTTTGTTATCTTTTGCACAAAGTTTTGGTGCACCAGATGCTATATCCAAGTTGTTCTTTTCAAGTGAGCTACTGGACTTTATGCATTATTTTTAGCTAAGATAACTGATAAAATATAACAAATTCCACATTGTTTGGTAATTAAATACAAATAAACATCAACCTGTTTGGTGTTAACACTAGCTTGATTAGATTCTTTGTAAACCACTTAGGTTTACTACATGACATTCAACAACAAAAAAAGGCACTGACTCCCATCAGTTTATTTTCCTGTATCTCCCTATGATCATTAATACAGTATGAATTGTTCTTTCTTATTAGCACAGACCTGTAATGTTCCTATAATTATCTTCGCTCTCATTTGAATATTCTTTGCCCCAAAATTGTACTCCTGTCTTTTTAGTGTAGCCTTTATTAGCACTTATTATGAGCCTATTTAGGGCTAAATTATGCTATACATTTGAAAAATCATTTTCATTCAACTCCCGATCAAAGCGATTGGTCATTTATAAAACATTTTAAGTTTCTCCAGTCCAAAACAACTGTTGCCCTTGCATATTATCCAGTACCAATACTTTCTGTGCGCTCTTCTTCTTACAGCCATTCTCCTGATCTTTATAGGCCATTATTGTTTAAGGCAAACCATGCCATTCCATGCAGTCTGCTGTATATGGAAGTGCCATTTTGACATTTATCTTCAGAAGAACAACAAAACACACTCACTTTATATTAAACATCCACTTCTTGGCACCTGCCTTTACTTTTAACTATACAGGATAGATCATGTGTTTACATTTACAGTGAATACTTCCTCCTCCATACACCATCTGTTCATCTCTGCTGTAGAAGATTTATAAAATTGAAAGATATGAAAATGATGAAAACCAGATTAATTGTCATACTGAGCTCGAAGCCTGAAAGCGGAATTTTTCTTCACAAAAAAAAAAAAAAAAAAAAAAAAAAAAACACTTGTCTGGAAAACATATAGAGCCAGTTCATAAAAATGTTAATAACTTTGAAAACATATGAGGAATGGACAGTGAAACTTGTTCTATTAGTGCATATAGGCACTCTGAGGAATCTGATACAGGTCAATAAAACTAAACAAGACATGTTTCTATGTGAATGTTTATTTTTTTAATGGGAATACAATATGAATCAGGTTAGGCTTTTAGGAAAAGGTGAAACAACAGAATAATCAATTAGTTTTCAAAGAGGGTAGGAACACACTGCAATAAATTACCAGGTGACATTAAAGACAACAAAGAACTAAGAATATTTAAAACAACAATTGACAGATTACACAAAAATGGGTGTTATATGGCAGGACAGCCTGAAATGGCATTCAGCTTAAGCCTGAGTTTATATTGTATTGTCTTGTATTGTATAGCCTACTTTATGTCATTATTCAAAGCCTCATTCAAGGCTCCTGATCGTTAAAGCACTGTTTTTTTTTCTCTCTATTCTACTGTCTTTCTATGGAGGTCTGTTTCTCAGTGTACAGTTGGTTGTTCTATTGTTTTTCCTAAATGTTCTTAAATGTCTAACCTGATCTATATTTTCTCTACTTTAAAATTAGACATTCCTATAGAAATGGGTCCTATTATCCATGGTGGTGCAGCGGTAGCATTGTTGCCTCACAGCAAGAGGTTCTCCCATTGGATTCTCGGCTGGAGTATGGGGAGTGCCTTCTGTGTGGATTCTGCATGTCCTCCCCGCGGTTGGGTGGGCGTTCGAAAGACATGCATAAATGGGAGTGTCTTCGTTGAAGGTTGAACTCGAGCTGGCACCTCGGCGTTCATGAAAATCTACTGCCAGTCATTAGCGGACCGGAGTTCCGCTGTGGCGACCCCTAACTGGGAAAAGCCGAAAGACAGCAACAACATAGAAATGGATTCTATGAAGTCATACAGATGAACTGGTTATTGTTTTGCATGACTATATAATGTTCATCCGTCTTTTTAAATTATGTTTTGTATGTATTTTCACTTCAGACAGAACAATTCTGCTAATTCTAGACTTCCTTGAATATGGAAGTGAAACTGTTGGACAAAAACACATTGTTTCAAAGACACCAAGGACTGTTTCTCAGAATCTGTTAATTATAATATGCATTAATAAAATTTATTCTAATTAAACAGATGTTTATCAAGGAGAATTAAAAGAAACTGACTCATGACAAAAATTCCATCTGATTGAAAATAGAGAGAAAATGACAAGGAGTTTGGTTATTCCCTATAAAAAGAAAAATACAGTACATTGTTACTTAGTTGTTTCATCATTATCTCACTGAATATAGTTTAGTTAAGGGTTAAGTAGGCTATAATTAATATACAGTTTATAATTCTTTTTTTACTTCTTGTAGAGAGAATGCTTTCCAGTGTGTCTATTTAACAAATAGTAACATGATCTTCTTCTGCTTTTGGCTTTTTCCGGTTAGGGGTCGCCACAGAGGATCATCTGTCTGCTCATGATTGACAGTGTAGTTTTATGGTGTCGAGTTGCCAGCCCGATGCCCAACCTTCTACAGAAGGCACACACACGTGCACACACTCACACCTAGGGCCAATTTAGAGTGTCCAATCTCCCTATTGCATGTCTTTGGAATGTGGGAGGAAACTGGAGCACCCAAAGGAAACCCATGCCACCACAGTGAGGACATGCAAACTCCACACAGAAGGCACCCCAGCTGAGAATCGAACCAGAGAACCTCTTGCTATGAGGTGGCAATGCTAACCACTGCACCACCGCGGCCGCCCAACAAATAGTAACATGATATTTATTGTTAATAGCTTTATGTAAATAACATCTTAGTATTCTTTCATCTGACAGCATCAAATATTTTCATATTTATTTCAATGTAGTCCTCTTTTTCATCTGACATAATCTTCAGCTTATGAAATAAAAAAAATCATTAGAGGCAATCTGAAATAACTCAATCTCAGGATCATTAATTTATCTACATTTATCACCGGGGCTTCAAATCACCCCAGAAATTTTGGAAGGTAATTACAAGAACTCATTAAGACAGACAGCCTCTGTCTTACACCACCATACTGCAAGGGAGCAAGTCATGTCTCTAGATATGGTTATTTAACAGTAATATCCATGCTTTGCTTAATTATTCCAGGAAGGTTGTTTATTTCACATCATCAAAGCTGATTGCTATTTACGGCAGACACTTGTGTCAAGTTTAGTTTGCCTGATTAGCTTTTTACTCTGCTCTAAAAGTGTGGCAGTAATTTTAGTAGGAGGGATTCATAAAGGCATGATGGTTGGATTGATGTATGTCAAATTTTAGAGTTCATATTAGAACGACGAAAACATATTTTGTCAAATGCGTTTTCATCTACACATGTAGGGCGAACAGGCAAAACAGCGAAGCGGCTGTTCAGCGAATTCTTTCCCTGGGAAAGAAGTCATTTAACCACTTTGTTGCTTTGCCTGTTCTAGAGTGTAGTGTAGTCCCTTATCCAGTATAGCTCCCGAGCATGATTGTGCAACAGTTACTGACCTTAGGGTTAGGGTGCGGGTTAAAGTAAATGCATATGTATGAAAGTGTTTACTGTTTTTTTATTTTGCATTAGATGTATGGTTGAGTTACGTGTGTGTGTGTTTTCAGCTGTTTACTTTTGTTTTGGGGGGGTAGGATTAGGGTTAAGGTAAGTGTGTTTGTGTTTGTAACTGTTTATGTAAATGTGCGAGAGTTACTGACCTTAGGGTTAGAGTGTGGGTTAAGGTAAGTTCATATGTTTTAAAATGTTTACTGTTTTTTTTTTTGTTAGATGTATGGTTGGGTTACGTGCATTTGTGTATTATGTTGTTTACTGTTTTTTGGGTGGGTATAATTAGGGTTAGGGTATGTGTTTGGAAGTGTTTTTTTTTGGGGGGGGGTTGGAAAAATGATTTTTTCCCTAGGAAAGAAATCACTGTTCTGTGGTTTCGACATTTTCAGCATTCGCTGAACATGTGTCGATGAAACACCGTTCACTGTTTTCAGCATTTGGTGTTATAATATGAACCCAAATTTTATTCCTGGAGTTATGTAGGGTGAAATTAAACTCTCTGAAGCTTCAATGGAGTGACAGTGCATTATATAAACCAGACCAACAGCCAGACCATCTAGCTAACAGCACACATGCATATTAGTCACTTAATGACATTATCAATACTAACAGGGTGAATAACAGAAAAGCTGACAAAGGAACATATTTTTCTATCAGCAGGCCAACCCCCACCTATTAATTTTCTGTGTCAGCCATTTTAGAATATGTGCTATTGCTGAAGAGCATAAACAGGGAGTGAGAGAGAGAGAGAGAGAGAGAGACAGAGAGAAAGAGAGAAAGAGGGAACTGAATTGCTGACTACATTACTGTGACCATGAAACAGTGGCAGACCACTTTGCAATTAAGCCATGATAAAGGACAAATTATTATTCCAGGGATAAAAATTCAAAGGAGGATATTTCTGGGTGACTCTCTGTCACCTCTGTTATTCTGTCTTGCCCTTATCCCATTAAGCTGTCGACTTAACAGCTTAGGCCATGGCTATAATTTGGCTCCTAGAAAACAACACAGTGTAAAGTCTTCTCTTCTTCTCTTTGTTAATGATTTAAAACTGTGTAGCTCATCAGATGAGGAACTGAAAGCACAATTTCAAGTTGTCAAATCTTTGTCAGATGATGTAAGAATGTCATTTTGTTTTTGGTAAATGTGCAAAAGCAACCTTTAAAGCAGGAAAACTGCAGCATCAGGAAAATGTCATTTTGGGACAAGAATGTGATACAAAAGAACTTGAGTAAGAGGGAATGTATAAATAGTTGGGAATTGATGAAGGATCAACAATAAAACATGAACAAATTGGAATAAAACTTAGTAAGGAATAATTTAAAAGACCTAAATTAATCCTGAAAAGTGTTGACATCAAGGAACAAAATCCAAGCTATAAACCAATTTGCTCTTCCTGTCCTTACAGTTTTGGAGTGATTGACAGGTACCAAAAAATGTGTTGGATAGATTAGATAGGAAAACAACAAGGATGCATCATGCTCACCAAATTATTTATAAAAATCAGTGCATACCAAGATTATATATTCCCCATTTCAAAAAGAAGGATGGTCCTCCTTGAAACTGATTACATGTATAGATCTGTAACTGTGGTACTCCATACATATCTGCTGACCTCACAAGACCCAAATGTAGTGGAAGTTTGGAAGCATGAGGAGACTAAATCTAAGATGACGTCTCTACTTAATCTAGCAGAAGCATATTGGCATAAAGCAGGAATGGAAACAAACTAGAAGTAGATAAAAATCAGGCAGAGACTGAATGTGCCAAAAACAAAAGAAAGAATATAAAGTGAAGGATTAGATGAGAAGGCAAGAAATGTGGAAAATTCATAAATATAGTTGCAGGTATAAAATACTTCTGGAAGAACCTCATGTTGATCAGGAATGAATGCAAGAATGGTTAAGGAGAGGCGAATTCAAATCAAGAAATGAAAGGTTAATATTGGAAATCCAAGATAGTGGGCTACATACATGCTGGTTTACAAAGTCCATTGAACATGTGGGAGAAACACACAAATGTAGGTTTTGTAAAACCGAATTGGAAACAGTTGCACACCTCGTTGCTGGTTGTGACATACTAATGGCAGAAGGTCAAGACTGTTGCACTGGGGATTGTGCAAACATTATGGTATTGAAATAGCTGGAAATACTGGAAGTATGAACCACAAAGCATCATAGAAAATGATGAAGTCTACATCGGGTCTATATTGAATGTTCAAACATTCAAAATTTCGAGTCTCATATGGTTGACACCATATGATTGGATTTTTGAATGTTCGAATGTTGTAACGGAGATCTCCATACAGTGCAGAATTGGAAGATTTCCCATTTCTGCGCTGTAGTGCGATCTTGGAGTTGGTATATTTAAAGAGTGAAGGGGTTTGGGGGTGCAGCCCCCCATGTGGGTGGTGCAGGGGGTCTTGCCCCTCTGCTTAAATCATTTAGGTAGGTGTTTTGTGTAGTTTATTTTTTTAAATTAGATATTTAAACTTTTGAAAGTTCGATCATATGGTGTCGACCATATGACAGTTGAACTTTCAAACGTTTGATTATCTAATATAGATCCATCTACATCACAGGGGATTACCCATTACCAAAAGTTCAAAAGATAGATGCTAGAAAAACAAATATAGTGGTCTATGAAAAGAAGATAAAAGTAGCATTGATCATTGAAATTCTCCACACCCAGTGACTACAATGTCTTGCGTACAGAGAGACACAAAGTCATAAAATATCAGGATTTGTAGGCAGAAACAAGTGAAATGTGGAAGAAAGAAATTCAGACAGTTCCAATAGTAAGTAGTAGGATCAATGGGTATTATAAAAAATAATTTACAATTGTATTTAGACATGTTACCAATACATGTAACCCCTTACGAATTGCAGAAGGAGTCATTACTGGGCACACTGCGGGTGCTGCAAAGAGCACTTCTGGCTGACATCAAAGACTGAAACAATACTAATTTCATGAACTTTAATCGTACTTTGACTTAGAAAAGAGCTCCATTCCTGTCATAGTAATAGAAACCCAAAAGATTTGGAGAAATTAAAAGAAACAGAAACATTAGATGGAATACAGACCTCATGAACATTATGCCACATCTACTGCTTTTGTGTGTTATTTATTAAGCCTCTTAGTGTGACATAGTGTTATTTGTGGGATGCAAATGTTATAACTTTGTAGAATGACTAAAATGCCTGTTGGGCTCTTAGACTGCTTTTAAGCAAGTACAATATATGCTTTTCAACTGCTAACGATTTATTTTTAATTTTATTTTTATTTTATGTACCATATTTGAAAAAGAAGCTTTAATTTCTTGCCTAATTCAGACTCCATTACTGACTTTTTCTTTTCCCCAGATATGACAGCCTACAACCCATTCATTCCCCATGTGATGAGGGTTGGACGTTTACAGTAGCAGCGTCATCTGTAAAAAAGACTTGGATTCTGATATGAAACCCTTAAGTCCCCTGCATTAGCCGTTATATTGTCTGATGCTTATATATGCTTTTGCCCTGATCTGCAGTTTTCAAATGTGAAACTGCTTGTCACTAATGCAAGTCATGATCCTCTCCTTGACCAAATTCTGTACCCTTTTGTATAGGAAGGAAAGCTTGTGTTAGGTACTCATTAGTTACCTTTATTTTATTATTTTTTTAAACACATTTATTGAGAAACTTGAATGTCTTAGTTCTGTGTTCACATCTCAGCAGTTTTTTTATCTGATGTGACCAGAATAGTTTAACAGTGTATGCATAGCTCTCTCTTTTAAGGCATCTAGCAATTATGTTTTAAAAGTATTTGAGCAAGTTATTATACTCTGTGCAGGTGGTATGTTTAAATTCTACATTTTGTTCATTTAGCTTTTTTTTTTTGCATTTCTTTCCATCAATCTAACCTACAGGCTTGTCTCAAAGTTTCAAATAATTTTTCAAATTTTACACTATCAAGTCTTTTCATTTCTGCATTACCAATAAATAGTTCATGCTTATACTTCTGTTTAACACCATGCACATTCTTCAGACCATACTTTCTTCTATTTCTACTTCTCTCAGAATACCTTTTTGCAGTGTAGACTCTGCAGAATAATTACTGTAGGAAAATGATTGCTTTCATGGTTATAGCAACAGCCTAAAACAAACTTTAATTAAAGCTTTAAAGCTTTCAGTGATATGATCAATTCAATGTCCATTGTGGATCCTCGTATAGCTATCTTATTCAGTACTTATTGATTTTACAGTACATCTTCCATTTATTTCTTATTCCTGCTCTTTATTTGCCTCACATTTATTTTAAAGCCATGTATTTTCTCAGTTCATTATTTTATCTGCGCACCCATAACTTCAGTGCTCGTTATGCATCCACAGGTTTTGATAATGGGCAGTTTGTTACACTATAAAGCTCACCCCTTGTTTCATCAGTTATATACAGCATATTATTCTGACTATTCTGCCCGTTAACAATGAACAAAGCAGCTTACCAAATAATCATTTATTGGATCTATTCAATTTCACTTTAGAGGTAGTGTTTTGTCGCAGTTTGCTGTTACCAGCCACCACCATCATAAAGCACTTCTTGTTATCTCCCTAGTTTTATTCCATCTTCTGTGGTTCCCACTCATGCGATGTCCTTCCATTGTGACCCACACTGACAGGGGCTATCTTTCCATGGAAACCCACTAGGTTCAACAGCTTGGCAAACTGTCACATTCCCTGAGGTGGAATATTACCAAACTAGGTCTGTCATGATAATATATGCCATTGAGATATTTATGTTTAAGCTCAGCCTCCCACAGCTTGCTGGATGAGGTCTCAATAAGTGACATGCAGCAAAAATGATGAGGCATGCCCTATCTGTACACTGAAATACTTCTCAGTACCCTCCACCTACTGGGATGGCTGCCACCTCAGTCAATGTATCCTGATTTCTGACAGGATTTATTTTTAATCATATTATTTCTTTCTCTTTGTTGACCATAAAAGTCTGACTTGGCAAAATACATTTTTAGCAGAGGACCAGTGATTAAGACACCAGGAAATCCATTTTAGATACTCATAACAGAACAAATTATTTACAAAGGCACATTACAAATATAGGTCATATGACATCAAGATACAAACACACTTTACAAAGTTAGAATGGGTATTTCATCTGTGGTGATAGTATACATGATATTAAATTCAAATCATAAAACATTTAGTATGCAAACAGTTTATGTGCAGTAAGTATGAAAAGCAGACATTAGATATGACTTCTAAGACAACTGTAAAGAGGGATATACAATAGATGTTAGGAATGAATAAAACTGAGGTAAGGAGTGTGAAGAAATAGCTGATAGGCAGATAGTTAAACTTGGAAGGAGGGTAATGCATTGTACAGTTGATGAGTCAAAGATAGTGTGGGTAAGATTAGTAGGGTATGTACTAACACAGAACCTGGTTATAAGATAGTGGTGGAAGTATTTGAAGGAGATGTATAAAGTGGGAAGGCCAGAAAGAAATTAAAATGTAAAGTGATGATTAAGAAAGGACAGTAACTGAGGAGGAATGGCAGAACAGCTTCCTTGGTAGAAGGGGTTAGAGATTATAAAGGGTTAGGGGTTATGAGGGAATATTGGAAAAACATGTATGATTTACGTGTTGTTTTAGTAAAGGCTGAAAGGCGGGAAGCATCATAGGTTCATAGGTAGGAACTAGGCTATTAGCCTAGGGCCTATATCAGCTTAGCCAAATGGTACCCTGGCTTTTGCCACCCAAGAAAATTATTTTCCTGTGCCCCTGTCAAGCAGAGCCACAGAAGTGATCCCCAGGGTGAATTTCGTATCTCCCATCCAATCATCAAGATTTTTCTTGAAGAGTGCCAATGAGGAGCTTTGTTTGATATAGACAAGTAGTTTGTTTCAGAGTATGTGAAGTCTGTAGGGCAGCAATCTATCCCTCCAGTATGTTATGTTTATTGTGGTGACAAGGTTTAGATCCCTAGAGCATGTAGCTCAGAGGGATTGGGATTTCTTTAAGTGGAGCATGTCCAACAGCTCTGGGTTTGACATAGCTTTGCATGCTAGGCAGAGATCACCTCTGAGTAGGTGATATGCAACAGAGTAAAGCTGGAGTTTTTTGAGACGGTCTCTGTAGGGCTTCTGTTTGTGGCCGTTAATCCTCTTTGTGAGGTATTTCTGTGGCCTTTCCAGTTGTTTTAGATGTCTTGTGAGGTACATACCAAAAGGGGCGTTGTACTTTATAATGGGTTTAATGAGTGATGAGTAGAGGGGAACAATGACCTCTTTTTTCCTGGTCTGTTTTAGGTATGTTGGGATGATGTTCCAGGCTTAAGATACATAATGGGAGTATAGTGAGTCACCTGCTGAGTTATTATATTTTGTTGTATTTGCTAAGATTGTATTACCTATGCAAAGGTCTCTCCCTGGAGAGTAGTGCAGTAAAATAACCTTCAGTGCTGGACATTTTTCGGTTGTATAAGAGTGTGTGAGTGTGTGCAGTAATAAGTCTCGAGAATGTCAAATAGATAGGTAGCTCAAGCCAGTTCAGGTCTTTCAGGGCTATACAATGATGAATCCTTTATGTAAGACTGGCAGCAAATTCTGCTACTTTATTGTAACAGGTGTAGAATTTAGCTGTAAGTGTAGTATTTTGTTTTTTAAAAAGAGATGAAGCATACAGATGAGATGGAAGATGGTAGGTAAAAGGTAGGTAGATGCTACTGTTTATTTTGCATCTTCTCTCAGGTAGTGCATTGTTCTATACAGGGAGCTGAGTTTCAGGTGTTCTTTTATAATGGCTTGCAATGTTTGTTGGTGAAATTCAAGGATATTGTCAATTAGAGCCAGTAAGCCAATATTAAGACATCCTGAAGTTTTATCTGGATTATGGTTTAAATTTTTGCGGTTTTAGATGAAGTTATTTTGAAAGATTGTGTTTAATTTTTGTATTGTTTAGACAGAAGAGCATAATTTTTTTGTTAGGATATAAAAGTTGATTTGCATCTCTTAGATACATTTTAATAGCAATGAAAGCATTTTTTGTGATATTGTAGGTATGGGGCTGTACACATAAAGACTGAGTTGTCACTATTTTGAGCTATGCTAATGAGATGGATGGCAGTATGTAGCTTGTTTATAGAAATGCTGAATAAGAGCCAATCTAATACTGATCCATGTGGGATGGTATAATCACAACATTATGTTTGTTATTATAGGGTCTATATCACATCATTGAACTTGTATAAGTTCGAACGATGGCAGCGCAGTGGTGCAGCGGTTAATGCTGTCACGGTTAATGCTGTTGCCTCACAGCAAAAGGTTCTCCGGTTTGATTCTTGGCTGGGGTGCCTTTTGTGTGGAGTTTGCATGTTCTCCCTGTGTTCACGTGGGTTTACTCCGGTTTCCTCCCACATTCTAAAGACATGCTTCTGGGGCATTTCTCCTTGGGCCTCCACTGAAAACATGATCTGTGGAACCTAGTCGGACTTTCCTGGTCAACAAACGTTAAACAAATAAAATATCGAACCCAAAAGTCTGAAACACAAAAACAGCGAAGCCACGGCACATCAATGTTCTTCCCAGGGAAAAAAAATCAGTGGGCCATTTTCAGGGCTTTGCTATTTCCTTCACTGTGGTGCAGTCTTGGAGTTTGTATATTTAAGTAGGGGGTGGGGGGGCACAGCCCCCCACGTTTAGTTTTAGTTTAAGGTTTATGTTTTTTTTTTTTTTTGTTAGGTGACAGCGATTATTTCCCTAGGAAAAAAAATCACTGTTCTGTGTGTTCGTTATTGTGTGGTTTCGGACTTTTGGGTTTGATATTACATCGTTTGAACTTATACAAGTTCAACGGTGTGATATAGACCCGTTATTACATGGGCTCCATATTGAAATTTTGGTACTTGAAATGCCAAGTGTCCAAAAAAAAGACTGAAAATACAGGAGAAGAATGAAGCTTGAAAATTGCTCTTCTCCTTAAAACTTCTCTTTGCAAACCACCACCCCCATTACTGATATATACCAACTCTGAGATCTCCAAACCTTGGAGAAAAGGGAATATTCTGAGAAATGGTATGTTGGACTTCGTATATACTAAGTCCAATCTTTTGGCCATTTAGTCTCTGTATTTTGGGACTCGCTCTAGCAGGTCTGAACATTTAAAATGGTTACCTGTTGTAAGTCATCCTACCCTTCTTCCTAACAGACATGAGAAGGCATGTTCCTATTTCTTTATCATTAGGTTCTCCAGCACCTGAGTCAATATTTGAACCCATGTCTTACAGGTAAAAGCAAGAGTTTCATCCATCTACCCTTTAGACCAAACTGAGCTATACAATAATTATTAAATGTTTCTCTAAATGCTGATATTTAGGTTTTTTTTTTTTTTTTTTTTTTTTTTTTTTAAATTAAAACAAACTACCTTTGTGGCTTTTTTCTCAGCAATATGCAGGGATATAGTAAACTGGGGCTCCTCAGAAGTTTTTAGCCAATTTGCTTAAAATTAGAAATACATTTGGTTTCTAGATCAAAAGCTTCCAGTTTTCATTTAAGTTTCCTTTGGTGAAATGATTCCTGAAGCATGAATTTGAGCCATATTCCAATACAAATTACACTTCTATATTTCCAAATACAGACACATATTTTACTCTTAAACAATGTTTAAGTTGAAACATGCATTACCCTGTACTTAGATTTAACCCATCATAAAAACATTATATTGCTTTACATAAGCAAATAGAAGTAATGCATTCACTATAATTCTAGATCTGGATAAGGAGATCCACTCTCAGGCAGCAGGACTAAAGGCATCAGATGTTTGCTTGCCATCCGAGACTTTTCCAGGCTGATAGCGCCTAACCTTTAACTTATAATGATTTTCATGCAGAGCTTCCTGCTCAGACCTCGTGTGCTGCGCAAAATGAAACACAAACCAGACATTCACAATCTCTAACTTAAGACTGCAAGGTGGGGGTAGGCAGGGATGTTGATGAGAATGACCCTGCTCATATAAATCTATCTACTATGATAAGTATATAGCTTCTCGGGTGGTGTCCCTTATAGGAACATATCTATGATCTTATAAAACTCCAAGGAAGCACAGGATCACATGGACCACACTAAAACTTAATCATGTTGAGGCCTTTCATCTCTTCAGTAAGCAAGACGTCATCAGAACAAAGTAAAACACTGACAACCTCACTTTAGATAACAATAAAAAAATCACAACATACCTATGATCACAGTTACCCTCAAAGAAAGACCTGTACTTAGGCATCTCATGCAGCTTATAGACCATATAAAAGTATACAGAGTAGTGGTTACACAGATATCATCCAAGGCTGCACTGCAAAAGAAAGCCAGAGGGGTTTCCACTGCACTACCTTAGTAGGACGTAGGTTCTTATTATATTTGTCATATCAAAACTTTATGTAATAAGACAAGATTTAACTAATGTCACTTGACAAACTCAGATTAACTAATGTCACTTGACAAACTCAGAACCAAGTCTTCTTTAACTAGAATGCAAGACAGAGGACCAGCAATCATTTATTACTGCTTTGGTACTAGTCACATAAAATATAAGATGACTATGGATGAACATACAATTTAATAAGTATTCTCATCTGTTGGAGCAGATGGGGAAAATTTCAGGTAAGTAAAATGATGGACTAATGCTTGTCAAAGTAGGTAACTTAGGTGTAGATGAATGATTTTGTGCAAAAGAGTTTTCTTCTTATGAAAAATAAGGTTTGTGTAAATAAGTTCTATGTTTATTAAAAAGAAGGTATGGAGGATGCATAGGTATGGCTTGTAATGCAGCCTCTCTTTTATTTGAAGTAACAGCTACAAGAAAGATTACATGACAGAAAAAAAATAATTCTGTAGATAAAGGTTCTTCAGAAGGTGGAATGATGAGCTTTTACAGCATAAAGTATAAACTCTTCAGAAGAACAGGATCCTTGAAAAAAAGGTTGATGAGGAATGTGCCTTTTAAAAAGTTCTTGTAGATTTTTAAAGATGCTGAGAAAGATGAGTTATAGCTCTAAAGAAAACTGGAGAATGTTCCGTAATAGAGTAAAAAAACAGAAACTTGTGTTAAATATCTGAGACAGTTAATGCAAATAGTTCATAATCCTCAATCAGAAAGTGGAGGACATGTAGACACATTTCCCAAATCTGTCTATGGCACTAGATTACTTATCAGATGAATAAACAGTGGTGCACTGTGGAGAGACTTTATAATTGCAGCTGCACCTAAAGTAGAATCAGGTTTGTGAGTGTTTGTCCAACAATTTCAGTATTTAGGAGACTGGAAGATCTTGTCAGGTTTCAGTGCCAACAGGCGCTACAACAGCACTATTATCCCATGCTGTCATCACTGCCAGTTTTACCACTTCGTCTATAGGTAGGACCACTCAAAAAGATGACAAGGGGTTTCACAAGGCGTCCTACAGAGCCTTCTGTGGGGATACAATGGATCTTTGGAACATCTCCCTCATTGGTTCATAATTTTTAAAACTTCCCCAAATTTGGGGGCAGGGCAGGTGGGGATGCATTTTCTTCTTCTTCATCTTCAGCATCTAGAGTTGGGATTTCTACAGAACATTCTATATGCTTTGTCATGCATGCGTGATTCCTTGCAGGCTTCAGAGGCAATAGGTGCAAGAAAATTGGGGAAACTCAAACATGCCCCAATATCATTGAATGACTCTCCATAAGGCACCTTGGTACTCTATGGTGTTTCCAAGAAGTGGACAGGTAGAGGCTGTAGAAAAGAGTCATCTGATAGGTGGACTGAGAATGACATCATGGGTACGGGTACAAAAAGTTGTGAAATTAAAATTGTCTACATCTGTTGAATCAACATCAGTTCAAATGTAATGATCAAGGTGAGAGTAGTGTCCCCAGCTGTTGAAATCCTATTTTTGTCTGAAGATAGTATCAGTACCAACAAATATACTACTGATTTTGAATGTGAAGAGTCAGCCTCTAACTTTGGAATTGGGATATCCACTGACCTCAGCCTTGATGTCAAGAGTCTCAAACCTGAGGACCTGAAGGCTTACCCATTAGAGGCTGGCAAAGACATCAGTATCAGAGTTAAAAACTGTTAAAAAGAACCAGGAACAATGAGAGAAGTTCTTCTGTATGTTGAAAAATCCAAGTATTTATTATACTGTTAAAACATTAGCGTTCGATTTAAAAATGTATATAAGATATACGCTTTCAGCAAAATAAGTATCTTGCCTTCCTCAGACAAACAGAATACTAGTTACTATTCTAGCATTTATACATGCTTTAAAAACTGATAACCAATCAGCATGTAGTGCATTTCCTAATTAAGTTTTCACCATGACAACCTTAAACAAGAAAATGCTTTTACCAGTCTTACTCAACTTGACACAAATTTAAAGCACAAAAGCACATAGTTTCTTATGCTTATGCTGTTGTTTAACAGTGAACTTGTATTAAGTGCAGATACTAATATCATCTAAAAATACGAATAAAAAATAAATAATGAATAATAAATAATGCATGATGATAAAAAATGAATGAATAATAAATAAATAAAGATAAAAAGAAATGTTGAATGTGGTACATATTACCCTTCCTTACTGCAGACTAGATGAGTGGTTACCTATTAAGAGCCAGCCACTTCAAAATACACTTAATTGATGTAACATCATTTATACCAGGAAAGATGTGTGCCCTCGTTTTGATTTGCCATGAAAGCTCATCCATCTCCAGAAGGATTTGCCAGGCTCCACCTCTAATGTCAGGTTCCCTATGTTCTAATATTATGTAACTGAAGGAGTGATCACCATACTCCATAATATGCCTAGCTAAGGCATTAGTACTATCCTTCCTACTAATGGCATACTGATGCTCGTAGATTCTAGATTTGAATCTACGCTCAGTCTTGCCTATGTAGAAGGCTTTACAGAAATTACACATAGCAGCATAAATGATGCCTTTAGTTTAGCAATTGTAATGGTTGTTAATCTTATAAACAATGTTGTTAAGACTAATGTGGCTACAGACCTTGACATGTCGGCACTGGGCACATGTACCACATTAGAACATGCCATGTGGTCTGTTAGAATGTTGCTTCTTTATCTTGTTTTGTAAAATACTTTTCAAGTTATTTCCTCTCCTATATGTTATTTTTGGGCCATTATTTAAATGTCTAGCTATACACTGATCTGTTCTAATTAAGTCCCAGTTTTTAAATAACACTTTCTTGATTAGCTGGTGATCTAAAGAGAAAGTGTGTAGGAAACTGATAGTATATTCTGATTTAATCCCTAGAACAGTATCCAGCGTGTCAGTTGTTTCTAGGTTATCTTCTTGGGAGGTAGTTATCTGCCCTGAAGAAGGATCCCCTAAAAGGGGAATGAAGTAACCTTGCTCTCGCTTACTAGTGACCTCATTTATGAGTTTAAAAATTAGGCTAGATGGGTACCCTCTATGAATGAACATGCTCATGAGTGTTAAACATTCAGAATGGAAATCGTGTAAGTCTGTGATCATACGGGCAGCCCTAACCAACTGTCCTTTAATTACCGCTTTCTTTTGATGAAAGGGATGGCTGCTGGTAAAATGAAGAAAAGAGTTTGAGTAAGTGGGCTTCCTGTAAATTAGGCTCTTATACCTACTGTTATTACTATCCTTGATCGATAATACATCCAAATAATTTACTTGAATGTCACCTATACTATATGTAAACTCTAAAAAGTCAGTGTATTGTGAAATTCTGTTGATAAATGTAGGAATAAGTTCCCTATTACCTGTCCACATACAAAATATGTCATCCTGGTACCTAGTCTACCAAGTGACATATTTTTGAAACCACTCATCTTTAAAGAGCATGTTTGTCTCCCAAAATGCCATAACTGCATTGGCAAATGAGCCTCCGCATGGAGAACCCATTGCCACACCTGAAGTTTGTACAAAAAATTGGTTCTCAAACTTAAAAATGTTATTGGCCAAAACAAGCTCAAGTAGTGTCTCTATTAAGTTTATGCTGTTATGATTACTTCCTTTTCTTAACATAAATTCTCTCACCCAATTCACCCCTGTAGTTTGGGGGATGACTGTATACAGATCTTTGACATCGATTGTCAAGAAAAGGACATCCTTTGAAAAATCTTGCTTACTTAAACTATCCAGGAAGCTCCATGAGTCCTTACATATTTGGGCCTCACTTATAATTAATGGTTTGAGAACAGAATCAATATATTTGGCACATGCATATGTGATCGATCCTCTCCCATCCACTATAGGTCTAAATGGTGGGGCATGCAGCCTTTTATGCAGTTTAGGAGTGCCAAAAAAGGCTGGAATTCTAGGTGCTGCCATTGATAAATATTTATGGGTATCCATATCAATGGAATCTTCTAGGAATAATGATCAAGGATAGTAATAACAGTAGGTATAAGAGCCTAATTTACAGGAAGCCCACATACTCGAACTCTTTTCTTCATTTTACCAGCAGCCATCCCTTTCATCAAAAGAAAGCGGTAATTAAAGGACAGTTGGTTAGGGCTGCTCGTATGATCACAGATTTACATGATTTCCATTCTGAATGTTTAACACTCATGAGCATGTTCGTTCATAGAGGGTACCCATCTAGCCTAATTTTTAAACTCATAAATGAGGTCACTAGTAAGCGAGAGCAAGGTTACTTCATTCCCCTTTTAGGGGATCATTCTTCAGGGCAGATAACTACCTCCCAGGAAGATAACCTAGAAACAACTGACACACTGGATACTGTTCTAGGGACTAAATCAGAATATACTATCAGTTTCCTACACACTTTCTCTTTAGATCACCAGCTAATCAAGGAAGTGTTATTTAAAAACTGGGACTTAATTAGAACAGATCAGTGTATAGCTAGACGTTTAAATAATGGCCCAAAAATAACATATAGGAGAGGAAATAACTTGAAAAGTATTTTACAAAACAAGATAAAGAAGCAGCATTCTAACAGACCACATGGCATGTTCAAATGTGGTACATGTGCCCAGTGCCGACATGTCAAGGTCTGTAGCCACATTAGTCTTAACATCGTTTATAAGATTAACAACCATTACAATTGCCAAACTAAAGGCATCATTTATGCTGCTATGTGTAATTTCTGTAAAGCCTTCTACATAGGCAAGACTGAGCGTAGATTCAAATCTAGAATCTACGAGCATCAGTATGCCATTAGTAGGAAGGATAGTACTAATGCCTTAGCTAGGCATATTATGGAGTATGGTGATCACTCCTTCAGTTACATAATATTAGAACATAGGGAACCTGACATTAGAGGTGGAGCCTGGCAAATCCTCCTGGAGATGGATGAGCTTTCATGGCAAATCAAAACGAGGGCACACATCTTTCCTGGTATAAATGATGTTACATCAATTAAGTGTATTTTGAAGTGGCTGGCTCTTAATAGGTAACCACTCATCTAGTCTGCAGTAAGGAAGGGTAATATGTACCACATTCAACATTTCTTTTTATCTTTATTTATTTATTATTCATTCATTTTTTATCATCATGCATTATTTATTATTCATTATTTATTTTTTATTCGTATTTTTAGATGATATTAGTATCTGCACTTTATACAAGATCACTGTTAAACAACAGCATAAGCATAAGAAACTATGTGCTTTTGTGCTTTAAATTTGTGTCAAGTTGAGTAAGACTGGTAAAAGCATTTTCTTGTTTAAGGTTGTCATGGTGAAAACTTAATTAGGAAATGCACTACATGCTAATTAGTTATCAATTTTTAAACCATGTATAAATGCTAGAATAGTAACTAGTATTCTGTTTGTCTGAGGAAGGCGAGATACTTATTTTGCTGAAAGCGTATATCTTATATACATTTTTAAATCGAACGCTAACATTTTAACAGTATAATAAATACTTGGATTTTTCAATATACAAAAGAACTTCTCTCATTGTTCCTGGTTCGTTTTAACAGTTGTTTGCTTGTTTGTTTGGTGAAGTGGTTCGTAGTATCAGAGTTAAACTTGATCTTAAGGACCTGATCTTAGAACTGAGGCCAATAGTCCCATCAAAACTGTGGGAAATTTAACGTCATGTTTTTGAAAAACGCCAGGAAAGCCGGACTTTGAAACAACTACCGCTTTAATCACTTAAAAAATGTAACTTCACATTTGTCAGTATCGAAGGCTGTGAAGTCAAGGTTTTGGTCACAGTGTCAGCAGTTCTCATGATATTTGCATTGGTATTTCTTTGTACAAGGCTACCAGGACTGTTGCCAAGATCATGGTGGGAGAAATGCAGAACTATGACAATCATGCAGAAAAAGACAAGGATAAACAAAGATCTATTTCCACCTTGTAGGCAGAAGGGGTAGAGTCAGCAGACATCTTTTACTATGTTTTATTGAAGGCCTCCATAAATTTGTCATAACTGGATTCTGGAGAGATAAATATGGACTTCAGTCTTGCTGTCTGTGATCTACAGCCATACTGTGGAATACTTCTGTATCAGTCAAAGATGTCAGGCATATATAAAATTTTGCCATTAGAAGCAATATCATCAAATGTAGTCTTTTAGGATGAGAACATGGAAAAGTCAGCCACCATGTCTTAGATGACTTTCGTTTCTACTTCATTTTATACCAAGAGTCAGAAGTAAGTTTGTCCTAGTGGTCAACAGCATTAGCTCTGATAAAACCTTATGGGCCAAAGCTTCATCAGGAATGGGCAGAGCACTTTTTCCATTCTAAATAATTTTAACTTATTTTTTATTTCTATAATGGCATGAAGAGAAAAACATTTGTAAATATCACAAAATAACCAGTAACACTTGTTATAGACAATGAATGCAGACATACACCAGATGGAAGTGCACATGAAGTTGGACAACTTATTGGCAGGTGAACTGAAAAGTTGAAGGGAGAAGAGAAGTTAAAAATTCAAAGAGTGGAAGGATGAAGAAAGGAGATGATGAGGACCTGTAGGAAGGGAATGAAAGGTCGAGGAATGGAAGATAGAAGAATGGATGATTGAGGAGCAGAAGAGGAACAACAGAAAGACAAAGAAGCAAAATACAGCAAGGAAGAAAAGGTTGAAGTCAACAAGAAAGGGGGACAAAAGGTGAGGACCAGCAGACACAAGAATACAGAAACTATCGTTTCAAATTTCAGAATTATGGGCCAGGCACCACACAGCAGGTGTGGAACAGAGCAAAGGGAAAATTATATCATTGAGCTTCAAGGTGCAGGGAGTCACCAAGGGAAGTGCAGTGACTTAATGGCAACTACTTGGGCTTAAATCAAGATAGATCATCCCTGGATACACAGTAGTAAACCCCACCCAGTCCCTACCCCATCATCTGATGTCAACAACCCAAGTTCTTTATAAATATTCAAAACATTGTGACATAAAGTGTACATCTCTACACAAGAAGACACAATACCAACTGCAAAATAACATATATAACAAATAAAACTTTAAAAAATATAACTATGCAGTTAAATGCTTTGCTGTCAACAGACATCCCCATATTCAGATTACTGAATCAATGGATGAAAGTGCTTTACCCAGAGAACAGCAATGCAGGAGTTGGGAGGGGTATAAGGTAGAACCCTTGATGTTGTTACATTTACAGCTGCAGTATTCCTAACAGATGGGATTCCCTGCCATGAAGCCCTCCATCTGACCAGTTTACAAAAGTCTACCATTGCTTTAAGGTACGCTAAACTTCACCTGTGCACTCCTTGTGTAGGGTAGGGCATCATCATGGAACTCATTAACAAATACATTGGGAATCTCCAAACACTTGACCCAACACAGTTCGGCTTTGTTAAGGGCAGACCATGTCTACTAAACCTGGTTGACTTCTTCGAGACAGTCACCAAGGCCATAGATGAATGAAAGGTGGTTCACACAGCCTACCTTGACCTCACCAAGGCTTTTGACACCATTCTTCACTCGGGTATTACAGAAAAACTCACCGGCCTGAACATAAACCCCTACGTCACAAGATGGGTTGCCAACTGACTTACAGACAGAACTTACACGGTAAGAATAGCAGGCTCCAGGTCCGACTCTAAACCAGTCACAAGTGGTGTCCCACAAGGCTCGGGCCTGGGACCCCTACGGTTCGGCATATACATCTCAGAAGTACAGGCAAACACAAGAGGACTATGGCTAACCAAGTTTGCCAATTATTGCAAACTGGGAGCCATTATTGACTTTCCGGCTGACACGGACATCCTCCAAAAAGGCCTTACTGAGACGGACACCTGGTGTCAAAGTCATGGCCTCAAGCTAAATGCCAAAAAATGCATAGTCATCCCTTTAGGGAAAAACAAAACACCCACGAATTACCACATAGGTGGCAGCCCCCTTAATACAGAAGAGGTAATAAGAGATCTGGGGACCCAGGTAGATAGTAATCTCTCCTTTGACAATCATATTGCCAAGGTAGTTAGGAAATCCTTCTATGTGGCCCATCTAGTTACTTAATGGTTCACATCCAGAAATAAAGAGGTTATAGTGGCCTCTACTCATCACTCATTAGACCTATCATAGAGTGCAATGCCCCATTTGGGATGTACCTCACAAGACACTTCCAACAGCTGGAAAGACCACAAAAGTACCTCAGCAAGAGGATTACTGGTCTCACACATATGTCCTATGCAGCCCAACTGAAAAAACTCCGGCTGTACTCAGTGGCATATCGCTTACTCAGAGGTGATCTCTGCCTGACTTACAAAGCCATGTCCGACTTAGAATTGATGGACACGCTCCACCTAAAGAAATCCAAGTCACTGCGGGCCATGCACTCTAGTGAGCTAAACCTCTCCACAACACTAAATAGAACATGCTGGAGGGATAGATTCCTGTCACAGAGACTCCCCATGCTTTGGAACAAAATGCCAAATTACATCATGCAAAGCCCTTCACTAACATTCTTCAAGAGAAACCTTGATGAGTAACAGAAATACACCCCTGGGATCACTTCAATGACTCTGCTTAATAGAGGATCAGTTAATTAATCAATGGAGTGGTGAAAGCCAACACACTCTGGCTAGACTTATAAATGCCATCAGGCAGATAGCCTAGTACCTACCTATGAACCTATGAACCTATAAACATGATGTTCAGATGTACCATCTTCAGATCTTCTTTGCTGCCAGTCCGAATGCTGTTTTAACTGTCGGTCTGTTACCTCCATCCATCTTTTTACTGTTTTTCTGTTTGTTGGCATTTCTGTGCTTACTCCTGTTTGCTGGGGTCCTCACAGTTGCAGATAAGTACCCAGTTGGGTTTTTGGTTACTTTTCCTGTTTGTTTTATGCTGTTTGGGGTTTATGTCATGCAGGAAGGGTAAATACCAGTGTGAGAGGCTGATTCCTCATAAAGTCTGCCACAATAAGTGTCTTTTTTGCCTAGGTGCTGCTCACGAACATACATCTTGTTCAATTTGTCAGGCATTTCTCCCTAAAACTCTTCATAGTGGGCTTTCTTCCCTTTTCTTGTACCTTGAGAACCAGTGACTTAAGCTTCTTGCTGCAGGTACTATGGATGGAACTTCCTGCCCAAAGGGTTAACCATCTGGGAAGAAGAAGGTGCATAAGGTAAGACCAGAATCTTCTGCTATCTAGCCTCTGGAAGTTTCTCCTGAGGTTATTATGTACCTGGAGGCTCATCTAGTTGTTTTGTCAGATTTTTCTACTGCATCTGGGTTGGAGGCCGGTGAGGATCTGGTGGGCAACATGTCTGATGGAGCTTTGCAGACATCCATTTTGGGTGTTCAGAGGAAACCATTGTTGACTGTTTCCAAGGAGTCTGGAGGGGTTCTGCAGTTTCTCTTCAGGGAAGATGTTCCTACTGCAGTTGTTGAATGCCATCCTGAGTCTGGGCCTTCTCAGATTTCTAGGATGGCTGTCCTCTTAAAAAGGAAACAGAAAACTAACCATGTTTCTTCTGCACATAGAGATCTACAAAGTGAGCAGCAGGCCTTTACTCAGGGGTTATTTAATGCTTTACTGTCATTGTGGCTTCCTCAAGGGGTTTCAGTTCCTGCTCCTCCTTAGTCCTCTTCTTCCCCTAAAATGCCCAGAGAATTGCATTCTTCTGAGGTGGATTCTGATGATGACTTCCTTGCTTATTCTACCCAGAATCCTTCTCCTTTAGACTACGGGTCTGAGAAGTTGGACTCTTATACTCTAGATAATCCTTCTGAGGAAATTTCCTTTGGGGACACGGTCTCTAGGATGATAGAATTTTTTTAGTGGGATTGTGCAAAGGTTTTGGATATCCATAAGATGTACAATGAGTTACTGCAGATAGAATCTCCTAAACCTGTGACCATTCCTCCTGTCTTGCCTGTTTTATTAGATGTTTTTTCCACTGCCTCTAAAGTGCCGGATTCTCTGCTCCCTGCTCCCAGGAAGTCTGATAGGTTTTATAGGGTGCCTGAGGACTGTTCCTTTTTGTTTAAGTGTCTTGCTGCTGACCCCTCTGTGGTGTCTGTAGCCTCTGATAAGCCATCTAAATTGCTTTCTTCATCCAAGTTACTGCCTTCTGACAAGGACAGTAGAACCATGGATGGGCTGGGTAAGAAGGTTTATAATTCAGCTACCCTAGCTTTTAAGGCTATTAATTATCGAACCCATATCTCTAGGTATGTCTTGGCTCTTCTTTCTCTGGCTTGTCAGATTCTTTCTGATCTTCCAGATTATGAGAATAAATCTTCTGCTCTTTCCTTGCTTGGGACTCCCTCTCAGGTAGTTCATCATTCTATCAAATGTAGTTATGATCCAGTGGATGCCACTTCTAGGGCTGCTGCTTCTGGTTCAGTTCTGAGGAAATATTCATGGCTTCAGCTTCAACCTTTGCCCAATGATATTAAGGCTAAGATGTTGGATGCTCCTCTGGATAATACTCTTTTGTTTGGAGAACTGGCTGCTGGTTTATTTAAGTCTCTTCAGGCAAGGAGGAAGGCTTTACAGGAGCTTAAGCATGTCTTTGTTTCTCCTGTGTCTAAATTTCAGTGAAACTACCCTTCTAAGCCAGCCTTTGTTTGTAGGAAGTCTCACTCTCATTCTAAAGGTAAAAAGGGTAGTAAACTGACTCCTCCTGCTAAGATGACTCAGACTGTAGGGATTCATAAGCCTTTTTTAACTGACAAATCAGGTGCTGTCTGACTATTCACCCATTCCCATCCACATTCCTCTTTCTCTTCTCCTTTCTCTTTCTCTTCCTGTTTGGCTTGGAATCACCCAGGATTCTTGGGTTTTGTCAGTCATTCATCAAGGCTACTTCATTGTCTGGATTTTCCACCCTCCTTTTATGGGCATTCCTCAGCCTCCTTGGGAACAGCTTCCTTTTTTCCCCAGAGGTTTTTTGAGACCTCTTGTCTCAGGATACTATTCAAAAGGTGCCTGTGTCCCAAAGGGGGAAAGGGTTTTATTCAAGAATATTTCTAGTGCCCAGAAAAGAAGGTACTTGGAGACCTATTACAGAACTCTCCCATCTGAACACCTTTCAGAAGGTGTCTTCCTTTTGGATGTTGTCCCTTCAGTCTCTTTTTCCTCTCTTGCTCCCTCAGGCCTTTCTGGTGTCTCTGGACCTCAAGGATGTTTATTACCATAGTCCTATCCATCCTCTTTTCATGTGATTTTTGCATTTCTCTGTTGCTTTCTGTCATTTTTTCATTTCTGTGCTTTGCTTTTTGACCTTTCTACTGCCCCAAGGGTTTTCACCAAATGCCTCACTCCTGTGATTGCCTTTTGCAGGTGTCAAGGGATCCAAATCTTTCCTTATTTGGATGACCTGCTGATTCAGGAGACTTCTCCAGAGGTCCTTTTGCAAAATTTTCATTTTTACCATTTCTCTTCTTCAAAGCCTGGGGTTCACAATAAACTTCAAAAAGTCTTCCCTGACTCCTTCTCAGGATCATGTCTTTATGGGCTGTAGGTTTCAAATGGTGCCAATGCTGGCAACCCTGCCTCCTCCAAAAGCATTAACTCTCATTTCTTTCAAACTATTCTTCCGCTGGCCTCCATTACAGCCAGGGAGTTTCTGAGGGCTCTGGGGTTTATGGCTTCCACCATTCTGATGCTCCCTCTGGCCAAACTCCACATGAGGAAGTTCCAGGAGTTTCTTAAGTCAGTGTGACTTCAGCATGTTCATCCTCTAGACTTTCCTGTTTCTCTTCTCCTGTGTCTCAAGAAAGAACTTCTGTGGTGGATTCTGCAGTTGTCTCTGAATCCAGGATCCCTTTTCAGCCTCCCCTTCCATCTCAGGATCTGTTCACAGATACTTCAGATGTAGGATGGTGGGGGTTTGGCTCCCAGAGGGTTCAGCAGAAGGAGCACATCATCATCAAAGAAATAAGGGCTCTTATGCTGGCTCTTCCAGCCTTCCATTGTCTCTGCTCTGCAGGGCCTCTCAAGGTATTCACAGACAGTACCACAGTCATGTGGTATATAAACAAACAGGGGGTACGAGATCCTACCATCTTTGCTAGCTGGCACTTCTGGTATGGGATCTGACTATCCAATATTGGGTGACTCTTCAGGCAGCTTAAATTCTTTCAGATCGGAACATTGTGGCAGACAATCTGAGCAGGTCCTTTACTCAATCCTGTGAATGGATGCTTCACAGGGGTGTGTTTCTGGACATTGCTCACCAATGTGGTACTCCTCAAGTAGATCTCTTTGCCTCCCCTCTGAACAGGCAACTTCCTCTGTTTTGTGCCAGAGTCTCACGTCCTCTAGTATGGAAGGTGGGCTCCCTCTCATTTTCTTGGAAGGGAATGTTTCTTTATGCATTCCTTCCCCTTCCTCTCATTCCAAGAGTCCTGTTCAAGATTTAACAGGATGCTCCCAAAATCTTTTGGTGACTCCCTTTTGGCCGTAACAGCACTGGTTCCCTCTACTTCTGCATCTAGCTAGGGGCAATCATCACAAGTTACCTCACAGGGTGGATATCCTCACACAAGACGATGGGTCTCTCATCCATCCCCACCTGTCCACGCTCCAACTGACACTGTGAGTGATAGGGTTTTGGTTCCACATAGGCACTTTTTTTCTGAGGACGTGCTGCAGGTCCTGCAGGAGGTCAGGAAATCCTACTTATAAATTGCTATTTGGTGTCTTTCTTGTGACCTGGACCCACTTTCTGTGGATGTTCCTTTGGTTCTTTCTTATTTGTGTGAGTTGCTCAATGCTTGTTTGGCCTATTCTTTTATTAACTCATTCCTTCCAGTACAGCTCTTTTGAGTGTGTACCTTTAACTCCTAGTGGGTGTGGCTTGAGCCTTTTAAAAATTAAGTTTTCACCTTACAGTTCTAGCAAATACTCATTGACAGAGGTCAAATATCAATACAGTTGTATATCCCATCATGTGTGCTTCAAGATACAAATATTCTGATACCTTGTATGTAGCATGGTTTTGGAATTATTAATGAAAATTTGAACAAGCAATATTTGTCTCCTAGAGGCGCAGTAGGCGGTAACTGCAGAAATGCCTGGAGGTGCACTCGGCTGTAATGAGTTAAGGCCCACTTATCAGTTTTTTCTGCTTGTTTGCCTTTATCTCCCCCATTAGCTTCTATATTTGAGGCTAAGCAATTTCTTAAAGGCATCCTTAATATTAGACCTCCTAGGAAGCCTGTTCCTCCTCCCTGTGATCTCAACATTTTTCTGGAAAAATTGACTCAGGCTCCTTTTGAGCCTGCTGTTTCAGCTTCCTTGCAACATTGTTCTTGGAAGATAATTCTTTTGTTAGCTTTTTACTTCTGCCAGATGGGTGTGAAAGCCCTAATGGTTTGCCCACCTTTTTTGATATTTCATGAGGACAGAGTGTCCTTGCGTACTCATCCTTCTTTCATGCCCAAGGTGTTTAATGAGTTCCAATTTAATCAGTCTATTAACTTGTCTACTTTTTTTCCCCTGACCTACCGGGAAGCCTGTTCCTCGTCCCTGGGATCTTAATTTTGTTCTGGAAAAATTGACTCAGGCTCCTTTTGAGCCTGCTGTTTCAGCTTCCTTGCAACATTGTTCTTGGAAGACAATTCTTTTGTTAGCTCTTACTTCTGCCAGATGGGTTTCTGAGTTGCAAGCCCTTATGGCTTGTCCACCTTTTTTGATATTTCATGAGGACAGGGTGTCCTTCCATACTAATCCTTCTTTCATACCAAGGTGGTTAATGAGTTGTCACTTAATCAGTCTATTAATTTGCCTACTTTTTTTCCCTGTCCGCAAAATGACAGTGAGAGGGTGCTGCATACCTTAGATGTGCATAGACAGCTCAGATTTTATTTGGATAAAACTAAAGCTATCAGAAAGTCTGACCAGTTATTTGTTTCCTTTCATCCTAGGTCTTTAGGTCTGGCTGTTTTCAAGGAAACTATTTCTACTTGGATTTCAAAGGCTTTTTCCTTTTGTTGCACTTTTCATGGTGAGAGCCTTCCTTCTGCTGTAAAGTCTCATTCACTAAAGCTGTGCCTTCTTCTGCTGCTTTTTTCAAAGGCTTAAACACTAATTCTATTCTTGAAGCTGCTACCTGGACTTCTGTGCATACCTTTACCAAACATTACCTGTTGGATGGTATCTCCAGAACTAGAGCTGGTTTTGCTGCTGTCATTCTTCATGGCTTCTTGGAGGGCTCTCATGCTTCCTCCTGCCAAGTTTCTTCTTGAGCTTTGGAACTCTCATATTTGTTAGGAATACTGCATCAGTGAATGTAAGGCCATAGTACAGTTGTGTAAGATCTTACCATAATGGTAGATGTCCTTGTCTTCACTGCTGCAGTATTCACTCCCTCCCTCCATCTCCCTGGTCTTTTTCCCTTCCTGGCTGTGCAGATTCTCCTTGTTTTTTCTTCGATTGCTGTTCCTACTGGAACAAACAGTTCTGAGAATGGCATGCCTGAATGTAACCTTTATGCCCTACCATATGCAAAGAGTGCACAGGAGATATTCAGCGTACCTTAAAGCAACAGTAGACTTTTGTAAACTGGCCGGAAGGAGGGCTTCACAGCAGGGAATCTCATTCATTAGGAATACTGCAGTGGTGAAGGCAAGGACATCTAATGTTATGATAAGATTTTACACAGCTGTACTTTTTTTAATATTAACTGCTGTTTTAATGTAGGAAATGAGAAAACTCCAGTTGTAATACAGCTGACTGTAACTGTAACTGTAAAGGGTAGTATGATCATGCCTGGTAACATCACTTCATCCAAAGACTGGCTACCTTTTGAAACATGTCAGCACTTGTCAGCAAACCTTGTTATCAATACATTCTGTCTTATTGAAACTGGATTGCTGGTTTGTGTATTAATGAGAATCTACCCACAAGACATGAACTGCAGATTAGGTGCAGTACTCTATGTGGAAAAGTGATATAAGTTATGTAACTGGCAGCATAGTTCAAGTACATGGTGGCCTTTTTACATTGAAGAAGTTGTTGCTATGTTTTGTTTAACTCATTTAGACCTATGTGATGTGGGATGTTGCACCTGTTATAGTAACCTGCTCACCTCTTTGCATTCCAAATCATTTTCTGAAAAATCAACTTAAAAAGCATAATATAATCAAGGCCTTTCTACTGCTGGATATCTTGGGACATTGTACAGCTTTGTTTCCCAGCAAACGTTATATTTACTAATATGAAAGCATAGCTCAACAGATTAAGACTGTGAGCTGAGAATGAGTTTCATAATGCAGCTACCCCATTACAAGAGGTTCTTCTCTTTGAGTGTCATTTGGGATACCTTATGTGTAAAGTCTGCTTGTTCTTCCTAAGTCTACACAGGTTTGCTACACAGGGGTAGGAGGCTTTCCCTGATAATGTATATGTGATGTCATTGCCACATTAGCATAGCCGAGTCACTTAGGGTGACAGTCAAGGTGGGAACACATCCAGTTGCATAGTCCTGCTTGGGGTGATCTTTTTCTAAGTAAGTTGCTGCATGTAACTCACCCAGGAACTATAATCCTCTACTGTTCAGCTGTATGCAGACTACCAACATATTGACACAGTGTTTTAATGTTGTTATTCATGAACTACTGCCAAAGCCCAGCTATGAATGTAGAACTCACAGCAATGCAGATATTTGGGGACTGTCCTGATGTATGTTTACAGTCCAACAAGCAATGAATGCATTTCCGATGAATTGTTGAACAGTAATGCACTAAATACTGAGACAGTTGAGTTGCAGAATACATATTCTTCAGAATAGGCACAGTAACACAAAACATGTTAGTCTAGTAATGTTGAAATTTAATTGCATTAACTGAAATCCCACGTATGTTATATTGGCTTTGTCCACATTGTTTTCCTTGATGCTGGGGAAGTATTGGGGAAGTATTTTAGGTGATCTGTCATAACTACAATGACTACAGATTGCTGCCTAATGTATTGCAGACTGGCTAGAGTTTCATTGATGGAAGATGTCAAAGGAAAAATAACTTCAAAATGATCAACACATGGCAGGTTCAGGTTAAGGCACTTTAATCTTGTAGCAAGGAGACAAAAACGTGCTAATACAGAGTTTGTTTAACTAAAATCAGGAAGTGAGACTGTCTTTATACATTTCTTGCAAGGTATTGTCTACTAAGCTGACGTAATAAATCACAAGTTCTTTCAATATTGTTTCTCAGCAGCTGTCTGTCCATGATTTTCTGCTGGCATATCAAGTTTACAAAAAAACTTCCTGAGAAAAACAAGGTGGCCTTGACGACCACCGGTCAGATACAGCTTTTGCTAGGCAATGTTACCATTCAAGGTACTATGGCTAATTCAAGCACAAAGCAAGTACAGATCACAGTTCATTTCTTCAAGCAGTCTTTTGTCTGATGTATCTCTTCTTTTCCACAGCTGTGCATGTTCTCATAACATGAACAGGGCTGATTGTTCATATTCAATCATATTATAGAAAACAGTATTGTTCTATTCATTCACTATTCATTCATTTTCCTGACCTAGCAGATAATCACCTGCTTCCCAGTACATTTCCAAAAGGCATAAACATGAATTTTGCTGTGCTACCAAATACTAGGTCAGAGAGCATCTTGCAATTTCAGAAAGCATACTGCAGTTTGAAAAGCATCTTATAATCTCATACAAAATTAAGCTGTACATAAAATAGAATGGAATCTGTTAACCCTTTTAGCCTCTAATAAGCACTAAACATATACATTAATACATATTTTTGTAACATTTCCCCCCATTAATACTTTTTATTCTATTTTCAAAAGCATAAACAATTGCTTCTTCTCCTAACCTCTTTCGGTTCAGAATTTGCAGTTAAGAGAGTCATTTAGTTTAAACTTATGAAAGTGTTTCATTTTTCAGCAGTTCTTCAATTTCAGTACTTTGATATAAAGTCTCAGAAACTGACATGTCTACAAAATCTTTGATCAATCTTTTCATGCAGGGAATACCACAACAAACACACACTCCTAATAGGAGTAATCTCACACAAATGGCAATCAGGATGTTCATTAGGATGCTACCCCACCCCCCCAAACAAATACTGGAAAAAGTCCGTCAGTGGGTTTGGGCCTGGTTTGGTCATGGTTGACACTTGCTGAATCACCTCAAGATGATCATTTATCTCATGCTGGTTGTCAGGAATATACAAACAGCACTCCTCTTTTATTAAAGAGCACGTACCACCTTTCGCCACTAGGGTGAAGTCAAGAGCCATGCGGTTTTGAAGCACCACAGTACTCATAGCATTCAGTTCATCAGTCATTAACTCGAGAGCAGGAAAAAGTTGCATTACTCATTACTTCAAGAAGTTTGGACAGTTTTCTCAGCTCCCAAATCAATTTCACTGCGCCATATGCAGGGGCTATACCTGCCCACGATATAATAGTGTCACTCAAGTCCATATGTGTCAGTTTATCTTTGTTTTTTATGGAATTATGGTTTCTCCAGCCTGCTTCTATTCGTCCCACTGGATTTTCAGGCCTTTTGATTGGATTTCCGGTTTTCTTGGTGACCTCTCTGACATTTTGAATTCTTCCCTGAGGCAAAACCGCAGTGTGCCGTATGGCCGGAACCAGGTAACCCAAAAAACAACTGCCGGACCAGTTCTCAGGTAACCATTTGTATGCCTTTTTCCCACAAACAAAATAACAGTTCTCTACTTTAGTATTAATATATACTTGCCCTGCATGAAACATTTTCTTATCAATAATAGATAGTTGTTTTAAAAGAACAGGATTATGTTGTATGTCATCAATAGTCATATGAATTGACTCAAGATATGAGTCATAGTTTGTATCACAAATATAACCTGCTTTATTAGCTTTGGTATAACATTTGTAAGGAACAGTCACATTACAATTACTACAACCTACCTGAACAGTATCATTTTTGTAAAAACATACAATTCTTTTTTTTTTGTGTAACAGGTAGGTACAATGCTATTTTGTCTTGTGATTTTACAGTTGTAGTATCAAAAAGCAAATTTTCCCAGGTCTCATTGACCCCTAGGAGGACAGCAGTCATCAATAACCCCCTGTATGCTGTCGGTATAGCTGTGCAGATCCAGCAATTCAAAACATTAAAAGTTTCAGCATACACATATTTAATTGCTTGGTAAGTGTTAAAGTTTGGATGCCAGTCTATGAATGATTCACGTTTATTCAGTTCAGCTCATGTGGCTGGAAAAAGGAAAGGCCACTACAAAAAGATTAATGTTATCAGTATGGCCAACAGAATGATCATGCAATACTTCTGAGGTTGTTCAGCATTTCTACTTGCTCTGTATCTGGTCATTTTGTTCTTGTGTAACAGTAACAAGTTTTTTGTCCAGTTCAAAGTTTTTAACCAATTTACAGTGTGTCAGATGAATCCAGGATGCTTGCTCTGCAATCTTGACTGCAGTGGGCGTTGACAGTAGCACTTGGTACGGCCCATCCCACTTTGGTGTGGTCCAGTTTCTTTTCTTGATAACTTTCACCCAGACCCACGTGCCTGGGACTACTGTTGCTTCTGACGTTTTGGTTTGTTCTTTATCTGAAACAGAATTCAACTGCAGAAGTTGTTTATTACTTAGAAGACATCTCATGTATTCTGCAAGTGAACTGTTAGCCTCCTGGTCTGCAGGCATGAGAGGTTTCCACTGAGGTATATAATATGCCCTCCCAAACAGTATTTCAAAAGGAGTTAACCCCTTTGCATTTGGAAAAGTTCTCATGCTCAACAGTACCAGAGGCAGGCAGTGCACCAAGTTCTTCTGTGTCTCACTAATCAATTTCCTAAGTTTGTTTTTCAAAACCCTATTATGCCTCTCTACTAATCCTGCAGATTGGGGGTGGTATGCACAATGGTTCTTTAAGGAAATTCCGAAATATCGGCTCAGCTGTTGTATGGTTTGATTTACAAAGTGTGTGCCATTGTCACTGTAGATCTTTTCCGGTATGCCAAATCTAGGAATAATTTCTTTAACAAGGACTTTTGCAATGGTAGCTGCATCTGGATTTTTGGTCGGAAAAGCTTCCACCCATTTGGAAAACATATCTATAATGACAAGACAATATTTCTTATTTTCACATTTGTTTAGTTCTATGAAATCCATACAGATAGTATGGAACGGGTACAGTGGTGTCGGGAAACTCCCTTGCTTAGGCTTTAATGCCCCTTGTGCATGATGCCTGTTACAAACATGGCATGCTGCACAAAAATTTTTTGTGTAGTTTGTAAACCATATGCAGTGAACACACGGTTCACTAACTGTACCACCCCCCCTGTTGAGACATGGCACTGCCCATGGCTCAACAAAGCTGCATATCTAAACAAGTTAGACAGCAGAATTGGTTTTCTTTCTTTGGAGATGGACAGCCCTTTCTCAAGAATTGCTCCTCGTTTTATCCATTTCTGTTTTTCTACATTTGTAGTAAGTGTTTGCATTGTTTTTAACATTTCTAAATCTAAAATCTCAGAAGGTTGTAATTCCTCACTCAAAAGAAATACTTCTGAAGCTGAAGCTGCCTGTTTTGCAGCTATATCAGCTCTCGCATTACCTTTTGAAATCCTATCCTGTTGCTTGGTATGAGCTACGCATTTACAAATAGCTACTTTCTGTGGTATCTGAATAGATTCTAACAAATCTAAAATAAATTGCGCATGATTAATCGGTTTACCAGTAGATGTTATCATTCCTCTATTTTTCCACTGCTGCGCAAAAACATGTACAGTAGAAAAAGCGTACTGGCTGTCAGTAAAAATGTTCACACATTTACCCTTTGTCAAGGTACATGCCCTTGTCAAAGCAATCAGTTCTGCTGCTTGTGCAGATAAGTTGTGTGGTAAAGACTTTGCTTCTAAAATCTCAGTATCAGAAACTACTGCATACCCTACTAGATTCTGTCCTGTAGGACCCCTTCTGCATGAGCCGTCCACGTAATATGTCACCTCGGCATCATCCAAGGGAACATCCATTAGATCTTTTCTAGGCAGTGTCTTTTGCTCAATTTCCTGCAGGCAGCTGTGTGGTGTGCCATCCGCAGGGGTCGGGAGCAAGTTAGATGGGTTTAAAGTTGTACATCGTTCAATTGTCATATGAGGTTGGCTCAGGAGTATAGTCATACAAGAAAGATGTCTAGCAGGAGAAAGATATGCTACTTTTTCTTGCAGTAAAATAATTGTGACTGCATGAGGCACTCTCAATGTGAGAGGGTGGAACAACACTACTGAGGCCGAAGCCTGTACTGCCATTGCAGCTGCAACTACTGCTTGTACACAGTGGGGCAGGTATCGCGCCACTGGGTCCAGCTGTGATGAATAATAAGCTATGGGACATTGCTTATCCCCATGCTGCTGTGTTAACACTGATGTCATGTAACCTTGTTTACAATCTACAGTTTGGAAAAAACGTTTATGATAGTTCGGTAATCCTAAAAGTAATGAAGATGCTGTTAGTTGTTTCAATTTGCAAAAAACTGATTCTGCTTCTGGTGTCCATTGTAATAAATCTTGTGCTGCCATAGGCTTATTGTATATCAAGTTGGTCAGTGGAGCAGACTCGAAGGCATAGTTTGGAATCCAACTCCGACAGAAATTAGTAGTGCCCAGGAAGGACATCATTTCCTTCTTGGTAGTCGCTTTGGGCACTTGCAAAATTGCTATTTTTCTATCTTCATCTAATGTTCTACCTTCTTTGGATATTACATATCCCAGGTATTTAACCTGCTTTCTCCAAAGCAGCAATTTGTTTTTGTTTACTTTATGTCCTTGTTTGGCTAAAAATTGTAGCAATGCTATGGTATCTTCTTTACATTCTTGCTGGGTGGGGGCTGCCAGCAGGATGTCATCTACATAAAGTAAAATTTGGCTGCCTCTTGGTGGGCTAAATCCTGCCAAGTTGCTTGCCATCTCTTGTGCAAATATTGTTGGGCTTTCACAATACCCCTGTGGTAGTCGCGTGTATGTATACCTTTTCCCCTGAAATGTGAATGCAAACCAATGTTGGCTGTCAGGGTGTATCGGTATCGAGAAAAATGCATTGCTAATATCTACCATAGAAAAATACTTCTGTTGAGGCTTCAAATCATTAAATAGGGTGTGTGGATCTGGCACCGTAGGTGCTCTAGGTATTACTGCATCATTTACAGCTTGTAAGTCTTGAACCATTCGCCATTCCCCATTTGCTTTCCTAACAGGAAATAAGAGTGTATTACATGGCGAATCGGGAGATTCTATTAGTACTCCTTCCTTAAGTAAGGCTGCTATTATAGGTTTGATTCCTACTTCTGCATCCTTTCTTAAGGGATACTGTCTCTTTTGAGGTCTGAATGCTGATTTTGGCGTAATAGTAACTGGTCCTGCTTTACGGATTAATCCTAAATCTGATTTCCCTGTTGACCAGAGGGTTTCTGGTATGCTCCATAAAGCTTTTTCTTCCTCTTCTAGTAAGAGTGCTAATCAGCTGTCCTCGCTAGACTGCAAGTGTACAGCTGGGTGTGTCTGCGTTATCCAATTTAATTTCTGTGTTTGTATTCCCTGTTCTGACAATTCTAACTCTGTTTGTTTTTCCCATTTTGTGACTTTTTCTCCAAGATCTGCCCATTTCACATTCTTGTCTTGTTAAACTAGCATGTGGTAATCAATTAGATTTATAGAGTGCAAAGAATTCCTGGGGCAATGAACAGCTGACTACACTGTTCCCTTCTGTGTCCCAGTACAGATTACATAATACTAATCTGTTTGCATGGTTTTTAAACAGTTCTTGCTCATATTCCTTATCAGGTCCTGGTGTGCTACAATAATACAGAGTACAGTGCAACAAATGCTGTTTATCACTGTCAAGGGAGGGGGATTTACTGATAGCTATGTTCATCAGTTCTTCGGTTACTGCCCCTGGACCAGTTGTAACTAGGTCCTGGCTGTACCAATAAAATGTTTCACCCTCCGGTCGCACCACAAAATTATCCACTTGTCGCTGTGCTTCCATACCCTGCATAGTCGGTACTACTGCTATGCCAAATATCTGCATAAGATCTCTGCCCAAAAGGTTTACTGGACATCTTGCAGAAATGACAATTTTGCTTTTCTGGGTCATCCCTGAAACAGGGTCAGTTATTGCTACGTTGTGGGAGAGTGGCTCCCGATACAGCTGTCCATTAGCTGCTTTCACTAATATGTAATCAAGTGATTCTGAATTTTCTGGTAGTTTGGAAGGATGTATCAGGGTCCGTGAAGCCCCTGAGTCACACAGGAATTTAACTTCCCTCCCCACTACCAGAAGTGTAACTTCCGGTTTTGTGTCTGCTAAATAGAGCTCTAGGCTCAATAATGCTAAGTCCAAAATTTCACTTTCTTCACCATCAGTGATTTCTTGTACTTCCTCTATTTCTTCTATCACATTCTCTACTACCTCTATCACATTTGCATTTGTCTTTTCTTGGTTATTCCCTTCTAGCGATTCTTGACTATCATATAGTCAGTCCTCACCCTCCTTTTCTTCCATGGCTACCTTCTTGTTTTGCCTGCAATCCCTTGCTAAATGTCCCTTTTTCCTGCACTTAAAACATTCACCCCTTTTCTTTCTTTCTTCAAACTCTTCTGATCGTTTATCAGATTGTTTGTTTCCCTGGGCATTTTTCTTGCCCTTTTTTCCGGACTGTACTACATAAACTTCTGCTCCATCTTCTACGGCAAATACTTGGGCTTTCTTTTTCTTTTTACTGTTAAAATGCCTTTCGGCATGCCTAGCATATTCAAGTAGTGACTGTAATCTACTTGTACGATGGTCTACCATGTGCTTTGTAATAAAGCTGCTTATAGGCAAAATACTGCCTTCCAAAAATGCATTCTTTAATTGCTGCTCATATGGGGAATCATGTGTTTGATCTTCAGGTACCTGCATTCCACAATGGTTATTAAAACACTCTAATAATCTAGCATAATATCTGTCAACAGTTTCACCTTCCTGTTGGATGCATTGATTAATGCAAGTCCAGTCTGCCCTAGGCTTCCATTTCCTCAGAGATTCGGTCTGTTAGACCTTTCACTCTGTTATCCACTTCTGCGTTGCTATGTGGGAGTGGCTTATGTTCTGCGTCACGGGGATTCCAGTTGCCACTGATCATGTGCCAATCTGGACCTACGATCTGTCTGACTACTTTTTCTACTTCTTCTCCATTCAAATGATAACTTAACCTTATGCCCTGTAAGTCTTCTAAGAATTTTCTAAAATTAACTTTCGGATGGGGAATTCCCTCTGTGGCTTTCCAGATGTCTTCCGGTGTCCACGGTCTATATACTAGAAGAGTTGGGCCCTGTCCTGCCTGTCCTGCCTACGGATTTGGTACTTCTATGAGTG
This sequence comes from Protopterus annectens, assembly GCF_019279795.1. NCBI lineage: Eukaryota > Metazoa > Chordata > Ceratodontiformes > Protopteridae > Protopterus > Protopterus annectens. The sequence continues at coordinate 1,890,053,870 of NC_056737.1, read as the reverse complement.
GACATATCTCTTCTTCACTCATAGCTCGTGAATTTTTATTTATTTCATATAACTTAATATCTCCTCTTAAGTTACGTGTTTGGGACCTGGTCTTGATGGGATATCTAACATATGGTCCTGGCTTCGCGGTGACAGCCAGGTATAGTGGAGGTGGACCAGCTTGTCCACTCACTTCATATTCCGGTGCAGGAAGTGGAGGGGGTGGAGGGGCTGATACCATTACTAAATTATTGTCCTCTTTATCTAAAAACATAGCTTTTGAATTATTACTTTTTTGTTCCCTACGGTTTGCTTCCTCAATCCACCTGTGTGCCTGAGGAACTCAATTGGCGTTGCTTTTTTACCTGACCTTTTGCGTCAGCTTTAAGCTGTTTGACAAGTTTAATAAGTGAGGATTTTTCTAATTTGCCATCAAATTCATATTTATTAACCCATTTTGTATAGTATCTAATATTGTCGGCACGCTGTGATTGCATATATTTTGCATCTTTGGTTAGCGGTGGGTTTCGTGAACTTTTTGTGCACTTATTACCCATATTGTTCTGACTGTTAAAAAATTTTACGTAACCCTTCTTATTCTCACGTGGTACCACGATTTTTTATTTCACAGTTTATCTAGAATAACTGTCTTACCTATTCTGTTTCCCTGATCTATGACAAGACTGCAATCTTTCTGTCCCTGACTTGTACAATACAAATCTCCTGACAGATATTTTCAATCAAGTCCCTGATGTAAAACAGAAAAAAGGTAAATTTCACCTTACCTGAGCCTCAGTGATTGATCCTCTCTGTCTTGTATACCGACTCGTCCTCCAGTCGCAGATCAGAAAAGTGTCTGGCCTCTTTTGAACGACAATTCAGTCGGAGGTCTTTCAAAGCAGAAGAACCAATGTGGTCTCTTCCTCGTACAGTTTCATGCCACGTGGCCCATCTGACCTGAGGCGAATAGAGAGAGTTCCGGCTCGAAGAACCAATCTGTCAAAGGAAAAATAACTTCAAAATGATCAACACATGGCAGGTTCAGGTTAAGGCACTTTAATCTTGCAGCAAGGAGACAAAAACGTGCTAATACAGAGTTTGTCTAACTAAAATCAGGAAGTGAGACTGTCTTTATACATTTCTTACAAGCTATTGCCTACTAAGCTGACGTAATAAATCACAAGTTTTTTTCAATATTGTTTCTCAGCAGCTGTTTGTCCATGATTTTCTGCTGGCATATCAAGTTTACAAAAAAACTTCCTGAGAAAAACAAGGTGGCCTTGACAACCACCAGTCAACTACAGCTTTTGCTATGCAATGTTACCATTCAAGGTACTATGGTTAATTCAAGCACAAAGCAAGCACAGATCACAGTTCATTTCTTCTAGCAGTCTTTTGTCTGATGTATCTCTTCTTTTCCGCAGCTGTGCATGTTCTCATAACACGAACAGGGCTGATTGTTCATATTCAGTCATATTATAGAAAACAGTACTGTTCTATTCATTCACTATTCATTCATTTTCCTGACCTAGCAGATAATCACCTGCTTCCCAGTACATTTCCAAAAGGCATAAACATGAATTTTGCTGTGCTACCAAATACTAGGTCAGAGAGCATCTTGCAATTTCAGAAAGCATACTGCAATTTGAAAAGCATTGTATAATCTCATACAAAATTAAGCTGTACATAAAATAGAATGAAATGTGTTAACCCTTTTAGCCTCTAATAAGCACTAAACATATACATTAATACATATTTTTCTAACAGAAGATGAACTCATGTTTAACTACATGCCCCTGGAATACTGTCATGGAAAAAGGAATCTACATATACTGCCTTGTTGCGAAGGTATGCACCAGTTATTACACATTTTGTGACACATTACATACTGTACAATTGCTGTTGACATATATGTCAGTATATAAATGACTGCTTATCCTGAGCTATACTTTTATATATAAGCATATGGTATGGAATCAAACTAGATGTGTATAATGCAGGATGTTGCCATTCATGTCAGGTGTACATTACGGTCTGACAGTTATGGGCACTGTTTGACAGTGGGTTCAAATTATTTGGTGATGTTTTGTGCAGCAGTTACATGGATAGTAGTTGTGTTACATGAAAGTTAATTCACAAACTTAAACCCTGTTGATAACATGTAAAAAGTTTCAAAACAGCAACTTCTACTTATTTCAGTTTTATTAGCCAACAGAATAATTTATTTACTCAACCCCTTCCATAAAGACAATGATGGTTTTGGCAAACTATAGAGATAGAGTGGGGGGGACAATGATGTCATCCCAGGAATTCAAACTGTTGTCTGTCATTATTAGAAACTAACGGATTGTACTATATAGGCTGGAATAACACAAGAACCTATGTCATGCTACTTGTATACTGAAGTATTAGACCTCAGGAACATAACCAAATTCATAGTCAAACTGCACACAGAGTGTATAGTGGCTTGTCTGACTATAAATGCAACATTCTGCAAGTCTTGAATTACATGACTGAAATGTGTGAAAGGGCATTCTTGAGTTGATCCTTTCTTCTTAGTATGCTGCTTTTAAGGGGCATTAAGCATACTGTTTAAAAATGTACTGTGATTATTTGAATCATAAATGATTATTTGAATCTCTAGTACTAAAATGTTTATATATCAAGGGGAAATTTAATAAAGCCTACAAGGTATTTTTTACTATGTAGGCATTGTGCCATGCTGCTTACATGGAAATAAGCAGGTTTAAGATTCAGTAAACACTGTTGGGCGGCACTCATGCACGTGACAACATGGGAAGTTCCTTGGCATGGAGATCACCTCATAAGCAGGTCAATCTCATGCAAATGAGGCAGGTACATTGATCCAGTAAGTAGATAGGCAGTCCTGCAGATCCCGTGTCAGCATCCATAGTGTACACAGACAAAAGGGGCAGTAATAATGTAGATAGATAGACAGAAATGACATACCACATACAGATATGAGTGAAACTATCCTCTGTGTATCTGAAAAATTAAAGGAAATATGTTAAATTAAATATATATATATATATATATATATATATATATATATATATATATAGTAATAATCTGGCCATGTTTGCGCAGCTTACCACAGTGCACAAACTTGCTTTATAAAAAAAAAAAAAAAACAAGAAAAAACAAAATTAATATTATGTGACAGAAATATATTACAGGACCCTGCATGGATTATCTGCAATGGTGCATTGGTGCTGTTGCTAATGTGGTAGGGCTTTGAAGTGCGTACTTTCCAGGCTGTAAGCATGGATCCCTATGCAAATAAAGTGGAGTTATTATTGAATAGCATAAAGGGGTAATTGTGTCCTCATATTATCTCTGTGTAGGCAAAGTACTTGTTGATGTTTACAGAAAAGGTAGCTGACATCAGGGGAGGGTGTGTCCAATGACTTCTAAGCTTATTTCAGCTTAGCGGCACCTGTTTGTGAGGATCACCGACGTGCTAGGCGTGCCTTTTCAATTGGGTGTGTGCACTAACTTCTAAGCTTTGTTTAGATAAGGGGAGCATATTTCCACATGTTTGCATGGTACACCACTATGCTAAGCATGGAAATCTGGGGTGGAGGGGTGAGCACTAAGTGCTAAGCTTTGTTTACCTGTGGGGTGTGTGGTTGGGTGGCGTGCCGCACTGCTGACTGTATCTAAAAGTGAATGACATATTAATTAGTTTTGCCCCCTGTTTAACTTAAACTAGGGCCATTAAATGATGTTAATGATATACTAGACAGGTTCAATGCATCATATGTAGCCAATCACAGAGTCAGCACCTACAGCAGAGCACTATAAAGTATGCATATACCCTACAATCTGATTATTCCCCCATACTCTGCACCATTGGAGTACAGATTTGGGAATTTTAACTGAAAGAATGCTAGGGGTTGCTAAAGGTCTGCTATATCTGTATGTGCTAGATGCTGACGTCAATGCTGCTACTGCTGACAATAGGTCTAGACACAGAAGGAAAAGAGTGTTCAGGCCCAGGGTAACCTTCCAGGGGCTACATGAGCTGATGATTGTAAAGTGATATAGGGTGGACAGGGGCATACAACAAGAGCTCATTGAGCTCTGTTGCATTCAACTCAGATGCAGAGCCAACAGAGGGGAACCCATCGCAGTGGAAACAAAGGTATGTGTAGGCACCTTCCAAAGACCAACTGGGGACATGATGGGGGTCTCACAGGCGTCATCATCTAGGGTATTCCACCAGTTCCTGGATGCCATGCTACCACATGCCAGTGAGCACATTTATTTTCTTCCTCACCCCTAAGGCGAGAGCCAGCAATATGCAACACTTTTACCATGTAGCACACTACCTTGAAGTACTGGGTGCCAGAGAATGCACTCATGTACACATCAAGTCACCACATGGTGAGGAGAGTAGAATCTACACCAACTCCAAGGGGTACCACTCCATCAACTGACAGTTTGGGTGCAATGCCTAGGATATTATCATGAATGTGTGTGCTGGCAGCCCTGGCAGTTATCATGACTCCCATATCTGGCATGTATCACAGCTGTACCAGATGTTTGCTAGGGGGGACATCCTATATGGCCATTTACTGGAGGATGCTGGTTACGCCCTGGTACCGTGGATGATGACACCCATCAGAACTGCACACACTTATAGAAGAACACCATAATGAGGCAGATGCACAAACTAGGAACATCATAGAGCATGTGTTTAGGATTCTGAAGTCATGGTTCCGGTGCCTCAATATATCTGGTGGAGCCCTGCAGTACACTCCTGCCACACGTGCACAGATATTCACAGTATGTGCCATGCTACACAATCTGATCCTGCAGAAACAGCTGTAGCAGGATCAGCAAAGAGAAGGGATACACAGCCCCCCAACAGTGACTAGGTCACTACAGCCACACTCACAGGAGGACTCAGAGGATGAACTCCATGATGATGTCCCTGTAGGCAGAAGTAGGTATGCTCAGTATGCCCTGGCTTTGGCTAAGAGACAATGCATAGCACATTCACTGGCAACCTAGGTTCCTAGGGATTTACATCTTACTCCTATTCATATACATATAGTAAAATTGTTGATGCCAGGCAACCTACACAACCTGTACCTATTCATGTAATGGCTGTGTACTGCTTGAATCACACAGAGTCAGCCCTGAACTACAGTTCTGTCAACTACTGCATTTGCAAGGTAAGTCTCTAACCTACACATTACGTGTCAGGATTAATATAATACAGTATCGTATATATGGATTTGCTGCATTTATGCAAGGAAATATAGTGGGCTATTTGGACAGCTTTGACATCCAAATTGGACTACAGATACCCAGTCCAAAAGTATGTGTCCCCTACTAATCAGTAGACCACATGTTTGGAATATTCACTACATCAGTCAAAATATATGTTAAACAGTGGGGTCACATGGTATTTGGACTACTGTCTATCCCAGCAGATCATGTGCTGTTGTTCCACCACCCCTGACACTGCAGTGTTCCTATATAACTGCTTTCACTGTAAGTCAGCAATGGTATAGCAGCAGACCAGGCAATTTCAGGGCTGTAACATAGAAATCTAACACACATTGTATGTCCCATGTAAAGCAGAAATAACAATGTACAGATTTATGCTGTTGACTGTGTGACAAATGACTCCCCTCTGTCTGGCAGCTTGTGTGGCTCAGTGGATTATGGAAGTTAGGAGCACTGAAGGTTTGAATCTGGAAGTATTTATATCTTTTGCACATGATGTATTATTATGTCAGTGTGTTCACATACTGTCATTCTGTGTGTGGTGTAACATTATGAACCTCAGTCACATATTAAGTACAGCAGACAGCTGGGGAATGCTGTGGACATTTTGAGTGAAGTATAGCTCTGCAGAAATAGGGACAGATGTCAATGTCTGTAACATACCTCTCAACCTCTTAGTGCAAGATATCTGGACAAAGCCAAATACTGCTCTTATAAAATTAAAAAGTTGCTAGAATAACATGGTTTGCTTCAACAGACATTTTTTCTGAAGTATTTGAAGTCAGAAAATCAAATGTATATCATTATTAAGTGACTTCAATCCTCAGTTCACCCAAGTGGTTTGCCAGAAAACCACAAATTTCTGAGGAACAGATCAAAATTATGAGCCAAAACTCTAGACATTCTGCAAAACTCTGAACAGTTGAGAGGTACGGTCTGTAACACACAAAATCCTGGACTGGAGTAAAGGTGGCCTGGAGTCATTTTATAAGTAGTGACAGTCACACTGTGCATGCACAAACACTTAGTCAAAATGTGGGAAATTCTGTTGCCCCATCATCAGAATGACCTGTTGTGTATAGATATGTCTGTACATACAGACATGTATATATATATATATATATATATATATATATATATATATATATATATATATACACATATCCATCTTTCACTATCTCTCTCTCACATACATAGTATATCTCTTGCAATGTAGTGTCACATAGATATATACTGATATATATATATATATATATATATATATGTATATATATAGGTCTACTTTAAAACACCGACACGCCAAAACACTGACAAGGAGAACACCGAGACCGGAAGATTAACAACTGAGATGGCCAACAGTTTAAAAGCATGAAACTTCACATGCCCGACAAACCACAATCCCCACAATCAACAAAACAAAACAAATACATTTTCCAAAAAAATGCACACACAACACAAGCACACCAAAAACCTTACAAACCTACATTAAACCTTACATACACAACTATCTATGCAGTAACCTTAACTGAAACCCTAACCCTAAGGTCCGTCACAATTGCACACTCATCTAACCCGTGCCCTAACCCTAACTCACTAAACCTGCCCCTAACCCTAAAGTCTGTCACTATCGCACACTTACCTTACCTGCACCCTAACCCTAACTCACTTAACCCGCTCCTAACCTTAAAGTCTGTCACTATCGCTGACTTACCGTAACATGTCGGTGTTCTCAGTGTTGGGCTTTTAAACTGTTGGTCATCTCAGTTGTCGATCTTCCAGTCTTGGTGTTCTCGTCGTCAGTGTTTTGGCATGTCAGTGTTTTCAAGTAGACCTATATATATATATATATATATATATATATATATATATATATAGCTATATATCACAGTTATACATAGACTCTCCCCATATAGCTACATGACACATACACATATCATACACACACACAGCAACATTTATATATACATCCCTGTTAGTTACATAAATATGTGTGTAGATGTCTGTATTGTCCTACATACCCTAATAATGGGGAGTAAATATGCACTATCATGCATCCATACTTTTGCTCAAAGGATCAAAACTAAGGGTGCAACAGTACATAACCCCTTTGCCTGCTGGATGTCACCAGGTAGAGAGATGAAGGCGAACAGGTGGTGTAATGTATAATGTTGTCAATGCTCGCATGGACAGGGCACATTGTTCTTGACCACAGGTTTGCCTGTCTAACTTCAAGCAGCCACATATGGCCATACTGGTAACTGTACACACATAGCTAGGGAAATAACAGTTATCCCACTGCTGGGATATTAGATGTAGATAACAGAATGAAGCAATATCACTCTACAGGCCACGGATGCTGTTCAACACAAGCCTAGTTTGTGTAATGCACAAGTTCTGTGCCTGCAATCATAAATCCAACAGACTCAACCTGTGGCGCATGTAATAATTACTATGATCTATAGTGAATAAGACTAGATAGGTAGGGGTTCTAATCTCACTGTATGCTACTTGGTGTGCATCTGTAAGTGTGTGTATTCCATTGCAGAACAACTGACATGCCATCATGGGCTATCCACCTCCAATGGTTGTGAACTTTTTGGATCTGCAAGTTGCTGCTCACCTCAAAACTGCCCTCTTCTAAAAGGCCTGATGATGCCATCCACCTTAAGAATACCTGCTGAATGTAAAGTGTCAGACTCAAGCCATGGTGTATGTGATAAATACTGTGATCTATAGAGTGCAAGACTTGATATGCTGGGGTTCTAATCTTACTCTAGGTGACTTGGTGCATGCATATACTCAGATAGCATAAATAGGATCACCTTGGTAACTTAGAAATGGGTAGCACTTTGCAGTATTTTATTTGTAGCATGTGATGTGGCCCCTCAAAGGACTGTCCACAACAATGCTTGCTGATGTCAGCAAACATAATATGTCCTGAACTGATAGTACTAGTAGACATGAGGTGTGTTGCAGGCATCATGTACTGTGATCTGTAGTGTGTATCATTACATAGGTAAGCATTCTCATATACATACAGCCAACTTGCACTACATGTATGCCTTGGCGTGTCCTATACACAGTGATTGGAAGTGGTGCTAGCTTCAACGTAGCCATGTTTGTGTGTGAGCCTGTTAGAGCATTTTGCATCACTTTATGCAATCATAGGGTGCTTGAACTTCACTAGCATAATGGCCTTACAGCCATTACAATCATAGACATCTTTATACCCATAGTTACAGGATCAGCACATATTGCCCCAGTCCAAGATGGGCACAGGCAGATGCCCTGTGTTGAGATGACATTCGCCCAGCCAGTCATACAGATGGCATATGATGATGTGCACTGAGGTGCTCTGTGTGCCATTAGGCATGGTTCTGTTTCAAGGGTGTGTGTAAGTCTACTAGACAAATCTCTCCCACAAGCATGTAGTACTTATGTCACATACGAGGTTAATGTCCTTATAGTGAGTTATCCATCTACTATGCCTCCCATAGATAGGCAGCATATGCAATCAAGCAGGATCACGCATTGCCCTGTATGCAAGGCACAGATCACCTCTGAGTAGTCTATATGCCACAGGTGTCAATTGCAGATGATCCCCATTGAACACATACTGAAGACATGTAGTATCCTTGTGAGGGACCATACTGCTGTGTGCAATTGCCAGTACTGCTTGGAAAGTTACATCATCAAATGGCCATTGCACCAGATATTGGCATGCTGAAGGGAGAGCACTCGGAGGTTATGAGTATGTCACTTACAGGTGACTGTGTACTCAGCTATGCCATAAGATTCCTGCCATACCACTGTAGGGGCATGGTGATCTGAGGCACATTAGGTGTAAACCTGTTTGGCTATGTCTGTGTTCCCAGGTCTTTCACCCCTGAGTATGTACATCGCATGTTGCGACTGATGTGCTACTTACCAGGTACGTAGGTCAAAATGATGGAAATCATACTACATATATGTTTGCATGGAGTTTATGGCCATTAGTATGTCAACAGGCATGTGTTCGCAATGCCCTATTGCAGGATAGTAACATACCACAGACATGCTATGAGTGCTCACAATTTGTAGGCATCAGCCAACATTGTTAACCACACTCAGTCAGTAGTCACATGTATTGTGGTTGAATGGACTCCAAGCAGTAGAGGACCCAGGACTGTGCCCTGTTGAGCATTGCTGCTTACAGATCAGCTATTGGAGGTGGATGTCCCTATGTTGCGTATGTGTGCTAGCAATGGGCTGTTTAGTGACCCCCTACAATGACAGTATTGTGGATGCCTAAGTGGCTGCTTTGTAAATGTTGCCTGACTGGGGGATATAGTCAGATGGCTTGGGTGAGTCTAGGGGGTTGTATTCCCTGATGCACTCTCACCCAGGTCCATGGTGACTGCCTCAGAAATGTCCGCCATGTGTAACAGCCATGATCCCCCTGTCACACATCCAAACTCTGTACAGTCAACTCTATGTAAAACATATATATGCGTGCTGATCAGCTCCATGATGATTGCCCCATATGGGCATACAGATATGGATACTCAGACAAAGAGGGGTATAGCTATGTTGTTCAGTGGATACACCACCTCTGTGCAGGGGTATAACAGTTGGCATTGTCCACTCAGCTGCTGTGTAGCAAGTAGTGTCGGTATGATTGCAACGGTTCTCAATGGTGTTAGTTATCCTTCTCAAATCACATGTGGGATGCAGTCTGGAATTTTAGCACCTGCAGTAGATGCTGTGTATCTTCCAATGAGAGGCCAGTTATGAACTGCTCTGTAAATATGGAAGTTATTGGGCAGGTTGTAGGAATGTCATGTGTCACATGTGGAGGGAACAAGGAAGTGTAGTTGATGGAGACAGTGTGGGTGTACAGGTTAGTTATGAGTACAGACCCATCATATGTGGCATCATGACGTATGAGATCACTGACAATCTGGGCCTGTCCTTTGAGGTCACACATGTAACTACACTGTGCATTGGTTCGGCTTTGTGTGAGTGGCTATCTTTGTCATTTACCATACAACATCACAACAACACTATGTGTTTCTTTCAGCCGAGGAGGTAGTGCCTCTATGTTAAGGGAGCCACCCTCACCCCAACTGTCACACAGCACTGTCCACCTGTTATCGTACAGCCTGCTAATGGCAGCTGTCCACCAGTCAGGATTGCTGAGCCATGATGAGCCTGTGTCCCTCCTGTCAGTACAGCTAAGTTCATGCAGTTGTAATGCTGCTGACATAATGTATGGGTGTAGAGCTCTGCATACTTGCCTGTCCCATCTGAAGTGGGGAGGTGCAGTTGAGCTATTTCAACAATCACAGAGGAGGTAACAAAAGGCTGTCTTGACATACATGTCTGTATTGTTTGCAAGGGGGGCACATACTGGTAGCTCTAAGGAGACTGATCTGTGGCCAGATCCCACCAGGGAGGACCTCACATTGGTGGGGCTGTACTGGTTACCCATATTGGTAAACACATGATGCACTATGTTGGTCCCTCATGTGGGGATGTCATGGCACTTCTGCGGGGCATTGTAGGTAAGGACCTGGACCATCCTTTGGGCAAGTGAGTTGCAGCCTTTCTAAGCAACACAGTGTGTACATATTACACTTCCCTAATGTCTTTGTGTTCTGTACAGACACCTTGCATGAATCTCTTCTTGCAACATGCTAGAAGTAACTCCAATATTTACTTGCAGAGATGACAACTAGCATGTAGTACCAAGCAGTATCCCCAGATTACTGAGTCATGCCACCTGAAATGCCATGATAGGCATTAGCATGGATATGAGCACTGTCTGTCATACACCTACTGACACTGGACCAAACACTGTTACTTTTGCTCAAGACCATATCATGCCTACCAACTGTAACCAGCAGACCCCATTAACTTTTACACTATGAAATGGATGTCGGACGTATGTCTCACTCCACCAACCATGGCCTGACAAGGTGTATGACAATATTAGGCCAGCAGGCCTTGCTGAAAACTGTGTATGTCATGTATAGAGTGCAATGTCAGCTGGTGGGTAGGCAAATGTCTGACAGTGACACTCTGAGAATATAGCACTGGAAGACATATGCTGCAATTCCACCAGCCACCAGTCACCAGTGGAGTTCACCATCCTCCATTATTGGCATACTCCTTCTACCTATTCCATCTCTTCAGTCACAGCCACTGTCAGTGACCTCTGACTGAGTACATTAGTAGATGATTGTATACTGGGAGCTGTCACAGAATCCCACACAGATGAGCTTTACAGAATCCCACACAGAACCAATAGTTATCCAAGATGGCCTAAGGCACAGTCAGTTGTACTCTGAGCCACTGACAAAGACTAACTGCCAATGACTGCACAATACTATCCTGAAGGAAATCATCCACCCCTGCAAAATATTGTAGTGTTCACACACTTCACATAGTTGAGCCATTACACATGGAGTTATGGACACAGAGAGTAATGTAGCCTTTGACTCTCACTGGTGAGTAAGATGTGGGGAAGCATTCACTGTTGTACAACCTATACTGACAAGTTTGGGATGTAAATCCCAGACTGCTGCTGCTATACTGAATGTGACAGTCATCACACCTATTATTGTGTGCAATTGCACCCTTGCTATGTCACTACACAGGCATATTGTACAACTGTAGCAGCCACACAGGTTCCATGGTACACCAATACACAGTGCAGATAACATGTCCTATGAGTCTGTGTCATGATCGTACATGTGTAGTTTGCCTTTTAAATGCTTTGGAGGGGATGTGTATGGCTCCTTACAGGGAGGTGTTGGATCTCTTTGTATACCTCCTGCATATCCATGACAGGACTAACACATCTCACCTGTTCTACATGCCTACAGCATCATTGTGTTATACAAAGTACATGCTGGAGCTACAGATATGTAACACAGACAGTACGCCCTACATGAAACAAGCCCCCTATGCATGTGAAGCACACATCTGCTGTGACACAGCATGTGCAGGTTACAAAATGGGATAAAGAACATGACAATCATAACTGGTGTCAGGCAATTGTCTGTACTGGACACAGGATATTTGTAGAAGGGTCATCTTCCTCACCACAGCTTGTAGATGTGTGAGTTCCCAAAACCCTGGTGGCATTTATCAAGGGTAGCAGACCTGTTCACAGATCATGGATGCAAGAGTACACTGAATGCTGCCATTGCCCTTGTTAGTCTGTTATACAGATAGGAACCTGTGGAGCCATGCATTTATAGTGCTGTACTTTGCTGAAGACATATTTCTTCTGTGCTGACATGGCATCCTGTGCTGCTTTATTGCTGTTTTGTATCCATGGGTTATCCCAACAGACTCCTGAAACATAAACATAAACAGGTCCATGACACACCTGTCATTGTGTAACTATACAGCCATTACAACATCATACAACATAAGGTACACAAAAGTATGTGGTGTAATCATGACAAATGTCAGCATACAGTATCTGTCATTAACTTCTACAAGTGGCATGGCAAAATAACACTGCATTACATAAGTAAGTACATGTTAAGTAATATAGTCACCCTTTGCATCAGATGCATAGCTTCATTTCCCTGCATCAATGGCAAGGATGACAAGGATGTGGCACAGGTATCGTCGCTTGCACAGGGTGTTGTGTGGGGGTGATGATGCCTAGACTGACCCGAACAGTTGACAGCATGTGTGTGAGCCAGAAAGGGAAGCAGGTAAGATGGACCATGGAAAGGTGCCTTATGTGTCTGTAGGTGTCCTGCATTTGACAGTGGTGTGTGAGTGCATACATGTACACAGTCAGCTCAGTTCTAGTCCTACATGGCCTTCCACATCATGGTGTGAGCACACTCTCCTCTGTAGCACTGGATGTACTGCCACTACTGGAGCGTGATTGTGCACAGCCATGTGGACTGTCAGCAGATGGGGTTGCTGAACTACTTCCATTAGTCTGACACTCAACTCCAACCACACATTCCAGCACAGACAATGTGCAGTCCAAGACTGACACTATCTTAGCCCACCTTCTATTCACTGCATCAGTGAACTGATCCAGGGCATCCCCAATGTGGTGGAAGCAGTCACAGATGTCAGAATGTGCTGCATCCATGATCCTAAGCATATGTTTGGTGTTCCATTAGGAATGTACCTATGTCTCCATGATGGCCCTAAACATGACCCAAGTGAACTGTGATGTGACCCTTTCAACAGGTGGTGGACAGACAACAGACCTCCTACAAGCACTCCTGTCAATCTGCCTGTTCGGAAACTCGCCAGCTCTTTGGCTATGGCCAGTGTTTACACTCGCTGGAGTCATAGTTGCCACACTTTTCTGTTCAATGTCCTGAACCTCTGACTGTCCAATATCTGTGGCCTCCGGGGACTGGGTATGTGTGAGCATACTGACTGTGTGCAGTGACAATGTAGGCAGAAGAGGGATGTCTACCACTGGGACAAATTCAGCCCCTCAACACCCCCACCTGTGCCTCACTGTTGCCACCATCGTCATCGGAGTCTGAAGAGACACAGGTTGTGTGGGGGACAGACACCAACCCCCCAGTCAGCTGTAATAAGAAAGAAAAAAGCAGTACATGAATACCTGCACTATTGTGTATGAAAAATGCACCAATAGTCATAATAACAAACACCTAAACTGGAATAGCGGTCAAACAATTTTCTTCTCCACTTTCATCCAAAAAAGACTTCCTCCAAACAAAATACACATTCAACTCAAGACCTTTATGACAATCACTTCAAGTAAATCAAGTAAAACTTGCCCAGTAATATTTACTTTTAATGAATCAATATGAAACTATACTTGATAACACAACACATAAAAACCCAGTGCACCTATCTTAATAAATATATTGAAATACATGTTTTACTACCTAATTTACTTTCCTTTCAACTTTTTTTTAAAGCATTTTAGAGTAATTTAGAGTAATTGCCTCATTTAAACCAGGAGGCTTATCTGCTATTAACTGTCACTACCAAAGTGTTTCATTTTGTTCAACTATACTCCTGTGGTTACCCTCTCCATGATCCTTAGGTACTTGTTCCAGACTGGAAAATAAAAACACTCTACTCTGTTTGCACACAAAATTATGCTTAACTAGGGCATTATTTTGGCCCTTAACTTTAATAGCATATAACTGTTCCTTACAAAAACAGTGTCATGCTTACCAGAAGCAGGACTATGGCCTTGTCCAATACCTGATGGATCTGTGAAAAGTTGAGGGTGAGGTAATGTCACTACCAATGCATGTTACAGCACAAGGTAATACAGCCATATAGCTCACATTTATAGTAATTACTGTGTTATTTGCTGTATTGGTCACATTCTGAGTATGACAGCCCAACTGAAGTTAAACCATCCCCCTCAAAGAACAAAGACCTGACACCCACATAAAAGTATGTACAGCCTAACACACTGACTGCTACAGTATTACAATGCTGATAACAATAGTCCTACCTGCAAGCTCCTCTGCTGTGGAAACTGTGGCACCCACCTCCACGATGTATGGTGTGATGGATGCCTGGGAGCTGTCGTGTGTGTCTAGGTACACCAGGAATTCCTCAGTGGCTGAGAGTGGTTGTTCTGCTGCAGGCCTTCCACCAGTAACAGCATGATCCCTGGCTATATCTGCTTCCCTTTGTCATGCAGCATTGATCATGTCACATCATGGACAGGGTCTGCCTACAATGCAGCCTGCTGTTCCCTGTTTTGCCTCCCCCTGGATAGTAGGATGTGATGATATTGCCTTAGTTCGCCCAGTATCATTTCATTTTACACATCACAGAAGGGTGCATGGCTTCTAGGGTACAAGATTCCTGAAAGACAACAAAAGGAGAACACATTACAGGATCACATACCTGGAAGTACAGTATGTAGAGATACAGCAAGGACAAAATGGCTGGCACTATCCACTGCTTGCTCACACATGTCATACTCCACAGTGTTTAAACATACTATGTGTGAGGATACAACTCAAATAGTAGCAATAGTGAAGTATTTCTACATGTGCCATGACAGATACTGCTATATGATCATACACCCAACACTCGAGTCTACTGTGGTGTGTGATCCCTACGGACAACCCCCAGTAATATGTCATAAGTACAGTGCCATACAAATCACTATAAAGGGACATACCAATGAGACCAGTGTATCACAATGACAAATGACAGTGCACCCTTGATGTACTGTACATCCTGTGTAGGTGTAAGAGAGTAGAAGATCAATGGCATGTCATTATCACAGGTCTAAGACAGTCTTAATGCTGTAATCCCATTCCTTGTAAGTCTGTTCATTCATTTCCATCCTGTTGTACACAAAATCAGTTACATACCTGATGGAGTGCAGTACTCCTCTGTTGATATGTGGTGATAGCAACATTTTCACAAAGGCATGCTCTGTGTGAGAAACGTCTCATACAAAATGGTTCCCCATAGCTGACTACTTACCTTTTAAACATGCTTCTCATCAGCAGGTGATTGCCTCTAAACCAATCTGTGGTGGGTCTGAAATTGTAATTGCAGCCAACACAGCTGATTTGCACTATCATCAGCCAATGACATGCGACCACTGTACAATATATAAGGTCTTCATGCAGATTAGGGCCCCTTTCTGATACGTTGTGCTGCACATTACTGGGATTTTTTTGGGACAGGTGCCCGTTTTTTTTTTTAAGGTGAGAGTATAATGTTGGGGAAGAGACATAGGTATGTGTGGGGAAGGTAAGTTGGGTAGGTGAGGATGCATTTGCAGACAGACAAGACAGCAGACAAGGGTGGTATGTGATACATGAGGGGGTGAACACCTTGGATATGATGAGTGTTGTGGAATCCAAGTCCCATGTGCCTCCAGACAGCAGCAGCGTGACTTACATCCCCACCCATGGGACTGTCGGCAGTGCTCCTTCACTGCACCGGTTTGGCAGTGCTGGAGGCTGGGCACCGGGGCAAGGCTGCTACACCAGGTCAACCAGCATGCCCTCAATCGGGTGCAGGCAGCAGTCAAACCCATGGTAGACTATACTGCACACCAATACCAGCAGCTCATCCTGGGTGAGAACTCCTCCTCCACCACTGCTCCCGTCCTTTGGGGCGGTACTGCCCGATGCCACAGGTAGTGCAGGGGCAGCAGAGAGGGCACCACCAGTCTGGGTCCCAGATGTGCTGGAACCCGGTGCAATGGCTGGTTGAGGAAAGGTAAATGGATCAGCCGGAACCGGCCTACCTTGATGTACTGTGGTAAATGAGGTATAGCAATAAGTTAAGGTTAATTATAATCAAACCATTGTTAGTATTAACAGAATGGAACATCATTTTAATTAATCCAAATACAGATTAATGTATATTATGTATAACACAGCAGTAAATAACATAACAGTCAGTATGTTGACAACATGCCAGTACGGAGTAAACCATGAGGCCAACAAAACAGTTAGTTTAATAAAATATGTTAATATTGCATCATAATAACACATAACAATAATACCTCACATTTTGCAAAAATATAGTTAGTTTAACAAAATATGTTAATATTAAATCATAATAATAAATATCAATAATAAATAAATAAAGATAAGGAGTGGAGAGAGAGAGACAGAGAGAAACAATTCATTACTAACAATGGAGACTATATCCCTGACATCTCTGATAATAAATACTCTACAGGCATCTAGTGTCAGTTTTGAGTGGAGTGACTACAATTCTCCTATAGCTGATGTAGCATGTACATACCTCTTAAGCTGTTAGTATGGGCCACTATGGACTGAGCAATTATGTGTCAGTATGGACCAAGCAATAACAAATGCAGGTACAGAACTACACAGAAAACCTTCACATAATGTGGACTTCTATAACTACCAAGCTGTTCTGTAATCAGATTTGGTAATCCATTGCATTCCACGTAATCAATTTTCTGGTAATCCTGTGACAGATGGATTAGGCAGTTTTAATTACATTATGAGATATCATGACACTTGAGATGCATGTTTGTATACAGTACATAAACTAGACATCCATCATGCCTTAGCGGGCAGGCATGGGAATAGAACCCAATACCTCTAACTGCAGGTGACATCTGCATCAAATGTAACACTGACTAGAGCAGCTTAGTACAGACATGCAAGGACTATAGCCATTCTGGGAATATGTAGACAGATGTATTTAGGAATCAGCAATGCTACTCAACACTTTATTGGTATTGCTGATAAGTGTCTGTAAAATGTTAGCATAATCATAGCTACTCATAACATGGGCACTTCAACCATATAGCATTTGTTCCTGGAAAAAGTGAGCATTATGTGACTGCATTCTTTTTGCCTTCTAGAAGTTTTACAGTACTATACTTGACTACAGTGACAATAGAACACACATGTATGGCATACAGCTGTACTGCATTTATTGAAACAGATTTCTTTAGGAATCAACAATGCTGCTTAACACTTTATTGGTATAGCTGATAAATGTCTGTGAAATATAACCACAGTCATATCCGTTCATAACATGGGCTACCTCACACACATATCTTTTGTTCCTGGAGAGGGAGAAAAAGACAGCATTATGTGACTGAATTAATTTTGCATTCTAAAACTATTATAGTGCTATACTTGACTGCAGTGACAGTAGAACACACATACATGGCATACAGCCATACTGCATTTATTGAAACAGATTTCTGTAGGAATCAACAACGCTGCTTAATACTTTATTGGTATTGCTGATAAATGTCTGTGAAGTCCTCACAATATCTGCCCATAGAGTGGGCTACCTCACCCATATACCTTTATTACCTGAAGTAGGAGGAACAGAGAGCATTATGTGACCAATATTGGCCTGGAGGCATCCTTGAATCTTACTATGAGTTAAACAGTACAGGTTGCAGGCCATTAGTTTTGTATTCTACAGCTATTACAGTGTTACACTTGACTGCAGTAACCTTCCCATAGACAAGCAATACATACAGCTCTACTGCAATGGTTATAGGATCATATGAGGTTACTAGGCTATTGGCCCTGAGGCCCTTATAAACCTAGACAAGAGTTTAGCCCATGTTTAGACAAATCAACACCCGCTGCTCTTGTCCAGCAGGGAACACACTCCTGCTGTACACCCTTTTGCTTACTGTTATTGGTATTGTTTATTGCAATACAGTTGTTATTGTTCGTTTATTGCACTACAGCTCTACTTGCCCATTTATTGCACTACAGTTTTATTGTGTATACTTTATTGGAGTAAATGCTTTACTATTTCTTGCTTATTGCACTACAGTTAGCATAATAATTTGTACATACCATACTCACGGTGCAACCTGGCCAGGTGCCCAGCATGGGACTTGACATTGTGAGCACTCTCAGCTGCAGCTGTTGGGATAGAAGCACACCATTATGCGTAACAGTTGTGCAGACATTCAGCTTGGATATTGGTTATACAGTGGAAAACATACTTACATATTTATGGGGCATTCCCAACTCTGGGTTCTTGGACCCAGGTGTCCAAGGTTCCCTTCATTCCCCTCTTCAGGTCATCATAATGGTGATGACACTGCTCATCTTTGTGGGGGATACCAGTAACACTGGTGAGTTCCCTGGCCAACCAGTCTCAGTCCTCTGCCTTACACTCCAAGCCCTGGAAACCACCATGCAGTAGCTTGGATTCATAGATTCATGATTTTTTACCTGAAGCCCAATAAGACCCCATACTCCTGAATACCCCATCATAGCTCCTGAAAGCATGCACCTTCACCAGCACTGCCTGCCATATCACCAGTTGATCAGATTCCAAAGACGTTTGCAGAATCCCCCCCCCATTGTGCCTAATATAGAATGTTTTCCCACCCTTACACATCATTGAGCAACAGTCAAAAAAGCACTGCATTGCGTAGCAGTGCACAAACCAGCCAAGCAGAGCTAATTAGTGTGAAAACTCACACAACCATGGTTTTAGTTAAGCTTAGCACCACACACACAGAAGTAGCCATTAGCATGTTTAAGCAGTGTTCAGCACAGTGCAGCAGTGCCATATTTCACAATTTTTTTTTAAAATTAAACATATATAATAAATTAAATTACAGACATCTTATCACTGCTACAGATTTGAAACCAGGACCTACTAAGTATCTCTACCTATTTAGCTACTTGGATATTATGAAAACTAGTATACCTGTTAGTGTTGCTAAGCACCTTGGTGTGCCATGCAAATGTGCTTAAATAGACCCAGACAAAAATAATTAATTACATCCGGTTTCTATTTTTAGATATCTACAACTGTTGCCTATGTATGTATGAGTGCTGCTCAGTTCTGTCTGAAGCGCTCTGTGCCGCACAAACAGCAATTTAAAAAAAAAAAAATTAAAATAAGAAAAATATGTAATTATGATAATTATTGTTTCTATTTTTAGATGTCTGGCAGGTATCAGCTGTCTATATGTGAGCACAGCTTTGCATTGCTACACTCAGTGTCATGCTACCCAAACATACAGAATTGGAGATAAAAAAGAAATTAAAATTAAATATAACACATTTGAACCATTTCACAGCATTTCAACAGTAACGGGAAGCAGTACATGGTGGCTCACCCTGTATGCATCCACAACCACGGGTAGCCACTACACGTCTCCCTACACCGATTCAATATCCCTGTTCCTATTCTCTCCCTAGGCAGCATGCCATCATTAATATGCATGGTGCATTGCTGGGGGGGGGCATGTACACAGACACATTCCATGTAGGCTCTATACAGTTCCTACACAGATTTTATTAAATCCTGGGACAAATCTATTTTATTGATTTTCATTTACCATTAATACAGATCAGGAGCAAATTGTCTTCTCTTGTTCAAAATATGAAGCACTTTGGTCAGACTCTTTAGTCATACAGTTTTTAACTTGTAAGGTTTTGAACATTTACAAGGTATATAATTATGGTCTAGTATTCCCTTAACTAGTTCTGTCTTTAAATGCTTGGATCAGATGAGGCAAATATAACAATATTTAAAGATTACAAATGTGCAAACTTCCTTCAATTCTATGTTGAACTCAATATGGACAAAATAACTGTATTATCCCTCCCAAGAATTTAGGCGCAGCTAGTACTTATGCAGATAAACTCTATGCTCATGTAGAGAACAGTCTAAAGCTGTCAGTTCTTAAAAAAACTAAACAAAAATGGAAAGGAAAGAGCAAACCAGCTTGGTGCACTACATACAAAAATAAACATCACAATAACTCCGACCTCCTAAGACTCAGTATAAACATCCGCAGCAGCATCATGAATATAATTGAAGAACTACATGCCTCTACACCCTTCTATAACCCTGACATTGTGCTCCTAATTGAGAATTGACTCAAGCCCCACATCAAACATACCACCATAGCCCCTCCTGACTACAACATCCTTAGATGTGATCGAATAGCTAAAAGAGGCAGGGGCATTGCCCTACTTTACAGGCACAACCTTACTCTCCAACAAATATATAAATATACCCCCACTTTTGGCTATGCAGAAACCCTGTTTGCAAATATAAAATTAAACCAGCAGAAGCAACTCAACATTATATGTGTCTACTTACCACCAGGCAACAATATTGCCACTCTAGAGTCCATTTGATATTGGTCTTCCACTGCCCTCCCTCAAAAGACACTTATCCTGGGGGACTTCAACATTGATTGGTGCTGTATCACAGCCCCCTCCCAGGGACCACTTAAACTAATTTAACTTCACACAGCTTATCCAAACCCCCACCCGTATAGATAAATCCACCAAAAAGGAATCCATATTAGACTGGATCCTAACCAAGAAGCCTTCATTTGCCAATATATCTGATACGTTACCCGACTCCCTCAGTGATCCCCTACCCACATTCATACTAAGACAGCACAGAAAACCCATAAAACCCCCCATCCTACTTTCTATCTGTAGTTCCAAAATTTTTCTACCAGACCAATTCATCAACACCTTAAAAAAAATAAATTGGTCACCTCTTAAAACTCTACCATTAGATGAAGCCATGGAGTACTGTAATACTACCTTCTTAGGTATCCTTAATCTTATGACCCCACAACATTTAACTCATTAAAACCAACCCAGCCCCCTGGATCTCAAAAGACACAAGATCCCTACTCAAACAATGAGACATAGCTTGGGCTACCTGGCGTACCAACAAAACAAGTACAAATCGACAATACTTCCTAGAGCTCAAAAACAAAGCAAAAAACAAAAAACAAATATGTAATGACAAAAAAAAGTTATTATACCCAGCTACAAAAAGCTCACTACAACAATCCACAAAAATTCTGGTCCACAATCAAGCACATTCTCCAACCAGGCAAAATCACCTCCCCAAACCCTAACATTGAAGGTGCTAACAATGATATTGCCACCCAGTTTAATGGCTATTTCACTTCCTCCATCCAAAAGTTATTCAACAATTTCCCCACATCTATTAAAAATACCCCCAAAATATAAAATTATCACCATAAGACCAACACCCAAATCTCTCTTAAACCAGTTCCAACTGACCTACTTCGTAAACACCTTGCCAAACTGAAACCCACCTCTCAAGCTGCTGATAAACTCCATGCTGATTACCTCATGATTGCCGCCTCTGCCATTGCCTATCCTACTTTCATACTCATCATTAGATCCCCTCTCTCTGGAAAATTAATGATGCTGTTCCCCTACACAAAGGTTGTTCCTTGACAGAACATAGTAATTATCGCACCATAGCTATACTATCTCCCTTATCAAAAATCTTAGAAAAATGTGTATATACCCAATTACCAAATCATCTTCTTCCATATAACGTGCTAGCAAATTCCCAGTATGGATTTCGGTCAAACCATAGTGCCACCTCTGCCCTTATATCCTTTACTACCCACATCAGCCAACAAAGAAATATTGGTAACTTAGTACTTGTTGTCTTCCTAGACCTGTCAAAGGCATTTAACATGGTATCCCATTGCAAATTACTATCAACTCTCTCTGAGCTCAGTCTGGATAACTTCTCTTTACTGTGGTTTAAAAAAATATCTGTCCCTCCAGCAACAAGCTGTTAAATGGCATGACTCTCTCTCCGCTGTCCTCCCAGTTGAACATGGTGTTCTGGAAGTATCCATTCTTGGTCCCTTACTATTTTCCATCTTTAGCAATAACCTCCCTTCGGCTACCCAACAAACTAATATAGTACAGTATGCTGATAACACCACCCTTATTGTCTCAGCCTCCTCTTTACAATTACTCCAAGATAGAATCCAGGAATCCTTCACTACTATAGAAAAATGGCTAAATTCCTTCCAACTCATACTAAACCCATCTAAGACCCAACTCATGATCTTCTACCCATCCAAAACTATCACCCCACCTCCCCATTTTCAATAACATCCTCTAACAATACCCTTATCACACCAGTAACTCAAGCCAAGCTACTAGGTGTAACTATTGACCAAAACCTAAAATTCGACAAACATATAGCACTAACAATTGCCAAAGTTCATAAAAAGCTAGGTTCACTCTACCACTGCAAAAGCTTCCTCACACAGGAATCCTGAATCACTATCTCTCGTACCCATCTACTCTCCACCTTACTATATGCTTCACCAGTTCTATCTAACCTAAATAAATCTGACCTTCTGAAACTATCTACCTGCTACAATAAAATCTCAAAATTTGCAACCAATGCTAAGTTTCGTTCTCACCATTGCCTCTCCTTAAGGTAATTAGGATGTTTAGAACTCCAGTTCTAACTAACCTAAACAAATCTGACCTTCTGAAACTATCTACCTGCTACAATAAAATCTCAAAATTTGCAACCAGTGCTAAGTTTCGTTCTCACCATTGCCTATCCCTAAGGCAATTAGGATGTTTAGAACTCCTTAACATACTAAAATACAATCAGCTTCTCCTGACCCATCAACTGCTATACCAGCCAAACAAAATACCTGCTCTCTCTGGTCTGCTCACCTTCCATAATACTGGGCATCAATTAAGATCTTCCAATACAGCCCTACTGACTGTTACCAATTCCTTACATAGCACATACCAATCTCTTTATTCCTATGCAGTTGCTAAGGCCTAGAACTCTCTACCCCCCGACATTAGATGTCTAAATAGTAAACATACTTTCAAATCCTTGCTAAAACATCTCCTATTCAAAACTTTGATATGTTCCTGTACACAAACAGACAAATTTTACCTGTTACTGACTTTCAATATCCCTAGATCACAGGTGTACTGTGTAGTTTCACTTAGTGCATAGTACTGTGAACCAGGTGTTTAGGCCTCCTTTATACTTATGATTTCTAGTTTATGACCTTGTTTGGCTATGGAAATTTCTACCTATTCTCAGACCTTGAAGCCAGCACTCATAGTCTGTAGTCATCTAAGCTGCAGGTGCTGTTTGTTGCTCCTCCATTGTCTTTGAATTGCTTCAACATAGATCTCAAGCTTAATGCAAAAAGTGCATTATAATTCATTTTGCTGAATAAAACATTTCTACATCATCCTGTGCAGATGACACACATCCAGTCAAACACTTTCATAAGGGATCTTGGTAGTTATGATAATGAATCTTAATCTTCTGACAATCACTTCTCCATAGCAGTTTGTAAACTACTGTATCTGTTTCTTTTTATTTTCCAAAGTCATCTACACTTGATCCAAACAAGTTTTTATTCTAATGATTTATTCCCCTTTACTCATCTCTCATCAGACCCATTATTGAATATAGTATCCTTATTGGCATGTGTGCATTTAAGCATATCACTAAGCTTGAGAAACCTGAGAGACACCTAGCTAATAAAAAACAGTGGTTTTAAGTCCCTCATTTATCCAGATTAACTGGTTACACTTTGTCTGTTTTCAATCTCTTGTAGACCTTTCCATGATGATCTATGTCTATCTTTTTGAAATATCCAACCCTCTTTCACATCACAAATAATTCCCCAAATGCCCAGTTGAAGAACCTTCACCAACATATGCAAAAATCATGTTGGTCTGATAAATTCATATTCCAGTTTATGCCCCACCTCCTGAACAAACTTCAACTACATGTCAAACAGAATAACACCCTTATCACCTTTAAAGAAACCTGGATAATTGGATAGACAGTCTCAAATTCTCCCAGGTCTGTCTGGTCTTGCAATCCTTGAGGCCAGAGAGAACTTCTGTATAGGGTGTTTTTTGACTAGGCTTGTAATGGTCTGTAAACTAATTGCCTAACACTTACCTATGAACCCAAAAACTGATTTTCTGAGGCTTATATGTTCTTAAACAGTTACTGGACAAGAACTGCAGGAAACCAGTAAGGATCCTAGTCTAATTTCCAACTGCCCCCGCATACTTCCTACAGTTGCACAATAGGAAAATGGAGGCTGAGGCCATCAACTCAGCACTATAGGAGGCAATATATTAACAGCTCTTAGCCTTAATCCTCCATTCTAACTGTCATATGGTCTATTATTACTATTATTAACATTATTTTCTTAATACAATGAAGATTATGTTTTTCATGTAATCTTGTCTCTATACTGTTGTTGTTTTCCAAAATAAGTAACTGCTTCTGAACTTACTATTGGTAACAGTTTAGTGATTGTTATAAACATTGGACATCCAAATGGTAGCCTATCACTGCAAGATGAACAGTGTTAGTTTGAGTGCTTCCAAGCAGATATCCGTCCCCATGGTTTAGCCAAGCTTCCCAATTCAGGTACCCCAATAACATGTAGTTTACAGACCAGATTTGAAGATCTTGAGATGCAAATGTATAGGTCACCTATCCCCCACTAGATACATTTGATTGTAAAGGATAGTTGTTCCTCTGAAAAAGTTGTAAGAAATTTGCCCTACTGAAAATGTAATGCACAGAGGTTTTAAAATCCATCAAGGAAAGCATATTTTATCATTGGACATTATGTGACCAGATGATCAGATTATTATTTTTTTCATCAAAATATTTAATAAAGCCATTTCTTTTATTTAATGTGCTCATGGCTTGCATATCTAGCTATCTATCAATCGATTACTCTACCTATCTGGGGGGAATTTAATAAAGCCTACATGTTTTTTTTCCCATGTAAGCATAGTGCAGCACTGCTTACATGGGCACAAACATTTTAGATTCAGTAAATACTGCTGAGCAGCACACATGCATCTCTAACATGAAAACTTCAGTGGCATTCAAATCACCTCATAAGCAGGTGGATCCCATGCAAATAAGGCAGGCAGAGTAATCCAGCAAGCAGATAGGCATCTGTTTAGACCCCATGTCAGTGTATTTAGTGTATGTGGAAAAATTCCATGTATAGGAGTGTAGACAGGCAAAAGGGGTTGTAAAAATGGAGATATATGGACAGAAATGTCATACCACATACACATATGCACGAAGGTATTATCATGTATGTCAGAAGAATTAGAGGAAGTAAGTTAAAATAATTTTTTTAATAACCTGGGCATGTAGTGCACAAACATGCTTTACAGAAAATAAAAAGAATTGAAAAGAAATATTAATATTATGTGACAAAAATGTATTACAGGACTGTGCGTGGAGTACAATGGTGCATTGGTTCTGTTGCTAACGTAGTTGGGCTATGAAGTGTGTAGTTTCCAGGCTGTGAACACGGATATCTATGCAAATGAGGTGGAGTTATCGAATAGCAGAAAGGAGTAATCACATCTACATATCCCCTTTGTGTAGGCTTAGACCCATGTTGATGTTTACACAGGATATAGCTGAGACCAGGAGGGTATGTCTACTGACTACTAAGCTCATTTCAGCTTAGGTGCACCTGTTTTTGTGGTGCTCTATCTGGCTGTTTGTCCTTTCAGGGGGGGGGGGGGTGTCTACTCACTTTTAAGCTTTTCTGCAGTGAGGCTGTTTGTGCAGAGTGCTGCTGCTCTGAGTGTGTCTTAAAAATGTATTTAATTAGTTTTGACCCTTGTTTAAGCTAAAATAGGGCCAATAAATGGTGTTAATTATATTGTAGGCAGGTGGAATGCATCATACTTAGCCAATCACACATTCTGCACCTACAGTCGAGCTTTATAAAGTATGCATGCACTCTACATTCTGTTTTTCCCCCAGTACTCTGGATCATTGCAGTACAGACTTGGGAATTTTAGCTGTGAGGGTCTGCTGCAGGTCTGCTACACCTGTATGTGCTAGATGCTGAAGTCAGTGCTGCTGCTGCTGACAAAAGGCCTAAACAGAGAAGGAGAAGAATGTTCAGGCCCAGGGGAATCTTCCAGGAGCTACATGAGCTGGAGATTGTAGAGTGATACAGGGTGGACAGGAACATAAGAACTCACTGAGCCCTGCCTCCCTCAACTCAAACCGAGAGCCAACAGAGAGTAACCCATCCCAGTGGAAACAAAGGTATGTGTAGCCCTTAGGATACTAGCTACAGGTACTTTCCAAAGACCAACTGGGGACATGATGGGGGTCTCACAGGCATCAGCATCCAGGGTACTCTAACAGTTCCTGGATGCCATGCTATCACATGCCAGTGAGCATATTTCTTTTCCCCTCAATGTTGAGGGCCAGCAATATGCAACACTTCTACCATGTAGCACACTACCCTAAAGTACTGGGTGCCATAGACTGACTCATGTACACATCAAGGCACCACCTGGTGAAGAGGGTAGAATCTACGTCAACTGCCAGGGGTACCACTCCATCAACTACCAGGTCCGTGCAATGCTCAGGGGATTATCTTGAATGTGTGTGCTGGCAGCTCTGGCGGTTATCACAACACCCACATCTGGCACACATCACAGTTGTACCAGATGTCTGCTAGGGAGGACATCCCACACAGCCATTTATTGGAGATTCTGGCTATGCACTGGAACTGTGGATGATGACACCCATCAGAAATTCACACCCACCCACCCCAAAATGCCATAATGAACCACACGCACAAACTAGGAACATCATAGAGTGTGTGTTTGGGCTTCTGAAGTCATGGTTCTGGTACCTCGATATATCTGGTGGCGCCCTGCAGTACTCTCCAGCCACATGTAAACATATGTTCACAGTATGTGCTATGCTACACAATATGATCCTCTGGGAACAGCTGCAGCAGGATCAGTAAAAGGAAGGGATAAACAGCCCCCCACCAGTGCCTAGGTCACCACACCCACAGTCGCAGGAGGACTCGGAGGAGGAACCCCCTGATGATGTCCCTGTAGGCAGATGTAGACATGGCCAGTACACCCTGGCTTTGGCTAAGAGACAACACATAGCACATTCACTGACAACCTGGGGCCCTCTGGACTGACACCTTACTCCTACTCATATACATATAGTAAAATTAATGCCAGGCAACCCACAAAACATATACCTTATCATGTATTGGCTGTGTACTGCTTGCATCAAACAGAGTCAGCCCTAAACTACAGTTCTGTCAATAGCTGCATTTGCTAGGTAAGTCCCTAACCTACACACTACTTGTAAGGATTATTCTAATATGGCATTGTATGTATGGATTTGCTGCATTTATGCAAGTAAATAAAGTGGGCTATTTGGACACAAGTAACATCCACATTGGACTATAGTTACCCAGTCCACTAGTATGTGTTCCTTAATATTCACTAGGTCTCATGGTTGGAATATGCACTACATCAGTCAAGGGAGATATTAAACAGTGAGGTCACATGATAGTTGGACTCCTGTTTATTCAATCAGAACATGTGATGTTGTTCCCCCACACCCAACACTGCAGTTTCCCCATATAATAACTTTAGCAGTGGTATATCAGCAGTCCAGGCAAACCCAGGGCAGTAATGTAGAAATTGAGCACACATCGTATGTCACACTTAAAGCAGGAATAATAATGTACATATGTATGCTGCTGATTGTGTGATGAATGACTACTTTCTGACTGGCAGCTTCTGTACCTCATGTACTAGGGAGGTTAGCATGGGTGATGCCATTGATGGCCCAAATCTGGAGGTATCCACATCTTTTGCATGTGAGGTATTATGATGTTGGTGTTTTCACAGACTCTTAGTCTGTGTGTGGGGTAACATTATGAACCTCTGTCACATATTAATTATATCAGACAGCTGGAAAATGCCATGGACATTTTGAGAGAAGTACAGTACTACAGAAATAGGGACAGATGTCAGTGTCCGTAACGTACAAAATTCCAGACGGGAGTGCAGGTAGGTGTGGCCTGGAGTCACTTTATAATTACTGGCAGTCTCATTGGGCATGCCCATATACTTACTTAAACTGAGCGCAATCCTGTTGCCCCTTGATCAAAATGACCTGTTATGTATAGATATGTTTATACATACATACATACCTATATGGATACATATCCATCTGTCACTATCTTTCTCTCTCTCTTGCATACATAGTGCATTTGTGTGTGTGTGTGTGTGTGTGTGTGTGTGTGTGTGTGTGTGTGTATATATATATATATATTTTTTTAAATAGATATATATATATATAGTTATATACATATATAAAAACATACATTTCAGTCTCTCACCATATATCTACATAACAGATATACATTTCATACACACACACACACACACACACACACACACACACACACACACACACACACACACACACACACACAGCTACATTTATATTTACATCCCTGTTATATACACAAATATGTGTGTGGATGTCTGTATTGTCCTACATACCCTAATATTGGTGAGTAAACCTGCTCTGTCACACATCTGTAGTGTTGTTCAAAGGATCCAAAGTAAGGGCTCAACAGTACATAATGCACTTACCTGCAAACACCTGCACCTGCTAGGTGTCACCACATAGACAACAACAGGTGAGCAGGTGGTATAATGTATAATGTTGTCTATGCATGCATGGGCAGGGCACATTGTCCCTGCCCACAGGCTTGCCCATCCAAGTGAAAACAGCCACATATGGCCATACTGGTAACTGTAGACATCTAGGTAGGATAATAACAGCTATATCACTGCTAGGATACTATATGTAGATAACAGTACAAAGCAATATCACTCTGCAGGCCACAGATGCTGTTCAACACAAGCTTAGTTTGTGTAATCCTCAAGTAGTTTGCCTGCACTTACATAAAAAACAGCAATCAGCTGTGGCACGTGATGAATACTGTGACCTACAGTGTGTAAGATTAGATAATTAGGGGTTCTAATCTTACTGCAGGCCACTTTGTGTGTGCGTGTGTGTGTGTGTGTGTGTGTGTGTGTGTGTGTGTGTGTGTGTGTGTGTGTGTGTGTGTGTGTGTGTGTGTGTGTGTGTGTGTGTGTGTGTGTGTATGTGTGTGCTCCTCTACCAAACATATGAGAAACCCTCATTGGCTATCAAACTGCAATGGTTATGCACTTTGTGGCTCTGTAACTTGCTGCTGGCTTCCAAACTTACCTCTTCTACAAGGCCTTGTGATGCCATCTATCCTAAGACTACCAACTGACATTGTAGCATCTGACTTAACCCAAGGCACATGTGATAAATACTGTGATCTATAGTGTGTAAGACCATAGATAAGGGTTCTAATCTCACTACAGGCCACTTGGTGTGTGTGTGTGTGTGTGTGTGTGTGTGTGTGTGTGTGTGTGTGTGTGTGTGTGTGTCCATACTAAGAAACTGAGATGCCCTAATTGGCTATCAAACAGCAATGGTTATGCAATTTTTGGCTCTGTAAGTTGCAGGTGTCTTCCAAACTGCTCTCTTCTACAAGACCTGATGACGTCATCTACCTTAAGACTACCAGCTGCCATAGTCGTGTCTGACTTAAGCTGTGGTACATGCAATAAATACTGTGATCTATACTGTGTAAGACTGAGTAGGTAGGGGTTGTAATCTCACTGCAGGCCACTGGGCATGTGTGTGTGTATGTCCATATGGCATATATATGATCATTTCAGTAACTTACAAAAAGGTAGGGTTTTGCAGAATTTTAGTTATAGCAGGAGATGTGGCCTTCCAAATGCCTGACCACAACTAGCCAGCTGATGTCATCAAGCATAATATGTCCTAAAACAACAGTACTATCAGATATGAGGTGTGTTGCATGCATCATGTACTGTGATCTCTACTGTTTACCATTACATAGGTAAGTGTTCTAATCTACATACAGCCAACTTGCACTATATGTGTGCCGTGCTGTGTCTTGTAAGCAGTAATTGGAAGTGTTGCTATCCTCAGTGTAGCCATGTTTGTGTGTGTGGCAGTTAGAACAATTTATATCAGCTTATGGAACCATAGGACATTTAAATGTCCCTAGCATATAGGCCATACAGCCATCACAATCGTAGACAGCTGTATCCCCTTATTTACATGATCAACACATATTGCCCCAGTCCAAGAGGGACACAGGCAGAAGCCACATGGTGAAATGATGGTCGCCCAGCCAGTCATACAGATGGCATGTGCTGAGGTGCCCTGAGGTGCTCTGCTTGCCATTAGCCATGCTTCTATTTCAAAGGTGGGTTAAAGTCTGCTAGACAAATCTTTCCCACCAGCATGTATTATTAACGTCATGTACTAGGTTAATGTCCTTACAGTGATTAATCCATGTACTATTCCACCTACAGATATGCAGCATTTACAGTCAAGCATGCTCATGCATTGCCCCTTTGCAAGGCAGAGATCACCTCTGAGTAGTCTATATGCCATAGGTACAATGACACTCATTTCAGATTATCCCCATTAAACAAATGCTGAAGACATGCATTTCCCTTGTGAGGGACTATACTGTTGTGTGCAAGTGCCAGCACTGCTTGGAAAGGTCCATTACCAAATGGCCTTTGCATTCAGATATTGGTATGCTGAGAGAAGAGTACATGGAGGTTATAAGTATGTCAATTTTGGGTGATTGTGCCCTCAGCTATGACACATGATTCCTGTCATACCACTGGGGAGACATGGTGATCTCAGGCACATTAGGTGTACACCTGTGGGCCAGTCTGTGTGCCCAGTTCTTTCACCCCTGAGAATGTACATCACATGTTGTGACTGATGTGCTACTTACCAGGTACATAGGTGTTAGTGATGGAAATTATACTACATATATATTTGCATGGAGTTTATGGCCATTACTATGTCAACAGGCATTTGTTCATCACTACCCTCTTGTCAGATATTGACATAACTCACAGACTCCATGAGTGCTCACACTTTGCAGGCATCAGCCAACATTGTTAGCCACAGGCAGTCAGTATTCACTTTTATTGTGGTTAAATGGATTCCAAGCAGTAGAGAATCCAGGACTGAGCCTGTTGAACACTGCTGCTTGCAGATCAGCTATTGGATGCAGCTGTCCTAATGTTGAGTATGTGTGCCATCATTGGGCCATGAAGTGACCCCTACACTAATGTACTGTGGATGCCTATGTGAGTGCTTTGTAAATGATGCCTGAATAGAGGATATAGTCAGATGGCTTGGCTTAGTCTAGGGTGTTGTATGCCCTGATGTCCCCTCACCCAGGTCATTGGTGACTGCTTCGGAAATGTCCACCATATTTAACAGTCATGATCCCCCTATCAGACATCTAAACTGTGTACCATCAACTGTGTGTAGATCACATATATGTGTGTTGATTAGCTCCATGATGATTGCCCCTACAGGCATACAGATATGGATACTCATTCAAAGAGGTCTATCATTCTGGTGATCAGTGCATGCGCCACCTCTGTGCAAGGGTATAACAGTTGCTGTTGTACAGTCATCTGGGGTCCAGCCAGTGGTTTAAAAAGTGTTCCCAATGGTGTTAGTAATCCATGACACATCCCATATAGGATTCAGCCTAGGATGTTAGCATGTCCAATAGATGCTGTGTGTCCTCCATAGAGTGGGAATTTATGACCTGATCTGTAGATATGGAAGTCATGGGACAGGTTGTACGAATGTCATGTGTAACATGTGGTGGAGATGGGGGAGTGAAGTTGATGCAGAGCATATGGAACTACAGGTTAACTATGGGTACAGACCCATTCTATGTGGCATCATTAAATATAAGTTCACCAACAATCTGGGCCTGTCCTTTGAGGTTACACATGTAACTATATTCTGTGTTGTGGTTCTGCTTTGTGTGGGTGGCTAATTTTGTCACTTACTGTGTCTACACAACATCATAACAACACTATGTGGTTGTTGTAGCTGAGGAAGCCATGTCATCATTTTAGTGGGGGCACCCTCACCTCAACTGTCACACAACAATGTTCACCTTCTATTGTACTGTCTGATAATAGTAGTTGTCCATCTGGCAAGTCTGCTGTGCCATGAGGAGTCTGTGTTTCTCCTGTCAGGTACAGCTGTGTTCATGCATGCCTTCCAGTACACACCACTTGGGTAGTGTCCAACTTCAGAATACCTGTGTAACACCCCCACCTTACCTTCAAAGATATACATATTACACTTCCCTAACATGTTTGCCTGCACTCTCTACACACACCTTAGATGATTCTCTTCTTGGAACATGCTGGAAACAACTGCAATTCTTAGTTGCACAAAGGACAAACAGCATGTAGTACCAAGCAGTGTCCGAAGATCTCTGAGTCATGTGACATGAAATGCCATGAAAGGAGTTAGCGTGCATACAAGCTGTAACACTGTCGTACACCTACTGACACTGGATCACACACTGTTGTTATGCTCAAGGCCAAATCATGGCTACAGATTCTAACTGGTGGACCCCATTGAGTGTTATGCTATTTAATGGATGACAAGAATATTACTTACTCTACCTACCATGGCTTAACAATTTGATTGACAATGCTTTTCATTAGCAGGTGGTTGCCTCTTAACCAATCTGTGGTTCTGAAATGCTAGTTGCAGCCAACACTGCTGATTTGCACTATCATCAGCCACTGACATGCAACCACTGTACAAGATATAAGGTCTCCATCTAGATTACAAGCCCTTTCTGATATGTTGTGCTGGACATTACTGGGGTGAGGAGACTACATCATTGCAGAGGGTAGGTCTGTAGCAGCTACTGTTACATAGAGATGTGTGTGCTACAGGCTGCAGCTACTGCTACAGAAAATAGGCTTAGGCAGAGAGTGTTAACACTTTGGAGGACTACAAACTGTAGGAGTAACTGTGGCAGCTGTGGCAGCTTGTAGTAGAGGCAGAGTCATAGTGAGGCTAGCCATTCCACTCCAATTAAGGTGTGTGCTTAAGGTAAGTATGTTAGGCAACTGTATCATTAACAGACTACTAGGCTACATGTTTGTTGTGTCCTTGAGCAAAATGAGGGATAAATATAACATTGTGCCCAACATTTGGGCAACTGTCAGGCCACGTGTTACAGTCTGGTACTCATTTGGAATGTGTATGCTTGCAGTCCTTGTTACAAGCAGGGGCTTCATATGTGTATGTTAGTTGTTCAGCTGTGCTAATCTGCACTGTGAGTTTGAAAGGATTGTGTACGGCACTCTGATAGTAGTCGGCCTCATTTGCATTACCTCAGTTAAATCCTCTGTGAATGCGTACTAATGCATGACTTGACACTTTATGCACTTATAGCTTTGTTATAGAGATATGTGAAGTGTATTCCTATCTGCAGGCCTGTGACTTCCATTATTGATGAGCAGACATTTAATTTGTAATGCATTGTGTTGATAAAGAGTGCATGACTAAGTAAGTAATTGCTGGCTTCACAATAATGTTATTTAAATGCTACACACCACTGGATTCAAACCCAGGCTTGTGTGTCTTACGGACTGAGCTACTGAGTCACTGTTACAGCAGATGTATTTGCAAGATGTAAGTACACACATACAGGCTGTGACATACTTTTTTACAGCCATCATTATGTGCATGGCTTTATATGGATGCATTTCTGCACAAGGGTCCCTGTTGTACATGTAAATTGCCAGTAATGCCTTAGCAGATGTACTTGTAAATGCTGCTGATAAAAGGGGACATTTACCTGCTACTAGAGACCTCACTTACATCCATTCTTGTGTGTTTGGCTTTCTAGTGGTGTACTCTTACACCAAACTCCAAGGTGCACTCCCAATTTTTCCATTGCTCTTTAAGCAAGTTTGTGCAATGTGGTGTGATGCACAGCTCTGCTGAAGCACACTTAATGAGTGTAACTTGCAATTACTATGTTTGGCTTAAACCACCTGTTTTAATTAACAGCTGTGTGATGTGGCAGGTTAATGCAGTAGCCTACAGGTGTGATGGTTTTGAGTTTGAAATAGAGGGCAGGTGTTTATTTTGTACATGTTTATTACTTGAAACACATATATCAATATGGCTCCATTTAGGTGAGCTTATCGAAGCTGTGCGACACACTGCTCATGCAGCATCCTGCTAAAATATATAATGAAAAGAAAAATGGGGAGATTGGAAAGTGGTGAAATGGGGTGCAAGCAGGGGAAAAACAGTGAAAGGCAGGTAGGTGTGTGCCGGAAGGGTGTAGGAAAGAACAATAGCTATCCATTTCTTTTACAGCAACAACTGTGCACTTTGACAGAATTTGTACATGACTTTGGACTCTAACCCTCAGAGAGAGAGCTGAGGACAACATAATTGCGTTGTTAAGCCAATGGGACTAAATTATGTGTGTCCAGTGGACAAGTGTGCAAAGTGGAGAGCTATGTATCAAACAATATATATATATATATATATATATATATATATATATATATATAGGTGGTGTGTGACACAAGAGGGGAGTAAACACCTTAGATGGGGAAGGTGTTGTGGAATCTCAGTCCAATGTGCCTTCACAAGGTTGCAGTGTGAATTACATCCCCACCATGGGACTGCTGGCACTGCTCCATCGCTGCTCCCTGGGTAGCAGTGGTGGAAGCCAGGCTCTGGGGTGAGCCTGCCTTACCAGGGTGACCAGAATGCTCTCCTTCTAATGCAGGTGTCATCCAAACCCATGGTAGATGATCCTGTGACCAAACTTAGCAGTTTGTCATGGGTGACAACTCCCCCTCCACCACCATCCCATGGGGTTGTACTACCAGATGCCGCATGTAGTGCAGGGACAGCAGAGGGAGCACTACCAGTCTAGGTTCCAGATGTGCTGGGACCCAGTGCCATGGCTGGAGGAGGCAAGGTAGGTGGATAAAGAGGAACAAGCTGACCTTGACATGCTGTAGTAAAGTAGTTATAACAATAAGTTTAGGTTAGTAATAACCAAACCAATGTTAGTATTAACAGAATGGAACATAATATTTATTAATCCAAATACATATTAAAGTATATTATGTGTAACACATTAAGTAGCACAACAGTAAGTATGTTAACAGCAAACCTGTATGAATTAAACCATAAGGCCAATAAAACAGTTATTGTAACAAAATATGTTACTATTAAATTGTAGTATTAAATAACAATACATTAAAAAGATAAGGGGTTGGGAGAGAGAGAGAGAAAAACATACCATTAGTTACCTCGTAGGTAAGATTACTACACAGAGTACAACTACATACTTCTACAGGTGTGCAGTGTCAGTTGTGAGTAAAGTGACGACAATTCTTCTATAGTTGATGTAGCACATACATACCTTTCAAGCTGTTAGCATGGGACAGTATGGGCCAAGCAGTAACAAATGCAGGTACATAACTACACAGAACAGTTTCACATAATATGGACTTACATAATTACCAAGGCGTTATGTAAATGGATTTGAAAATATATAGCATTCTTTTTAATCATTTATGTGGTAATCATGGAACAGACAGATTAGGCAGTTGTAATTACATTACGAAAAAACATGACAGTTAGAGGTATGATTGTGTACATTAAGTAAACTAGACAGCCATCATACCTTAGTTGGCAGGCATGGGAGTAGAACCCAAAAGCTGTGACTGCAGGGGGCATCTGCAATTAATGTAACAATTGACTGCAGCAACTTAAAACAGATATGCAATGAATACAGCCCTAATGCAAATATTAAGACAGATTGATTTAGGAAAACACAGTGCTGCTTAACACTTTATTGGTACTGCTGTTTATTATTTGTGAAGTCTATACACAATACCTGCATATAAAGTGGGCTAACTCACCCATATAGCTTTTGTTCCTGGGGCGGTAGGAAAATTGAGTTATGTGACTGAAACTGGCCTGGAGACAGCCTTGGAAGCATACTATGAGTTGTACAATACATTATTCAGGCCATTAGTTTTGAATTCTACAGTTATTACAGTTTTACACTTGACTGTGCCAACCTTACCATACACATACAATGCATAGAGCTCTAGTGCAATTATGTTATGACACTACAATCCTGCTGAACACCTTTTTCTTACTCTTATTGGTATTGTTTAGTGTTTATTGCAATACATTTGTTATTGTTCAGTTATTGCACTATGCTTAGAATTGCCCATTTATTGCACTACCTTTTACATTGTTTATTCTTTATTGCAGTACAGTTTTTTTATTCTTTATTGTTCATTGCACTACAGTTAGCATAATACATCCATACATGCCACACTCATGGCGCAACCTGACCAGGTGCCCAGCATGGGACTAGATGTTGCAAGCCCTTTCAGCTGCAGCTGTTGGGAGTAAAGCACACCATTATGCATACCAGTTTAGAACAGATACAGCTTGCACACGGTGGCTGTGCACATGTGTACATTCCATGTAGGCTCTACACAGAGCCAACACAGATTTTATTGAATCCTGGGGTCTATCTATTTTTATTAATTGGCTGGATTGCCAGCTCTCTTAAGTTAATAACATTGCCACTTGATTATTCCATATTATCTCTAGCCTCTTCTCATTTGTGACATGCAAGAGCTGTCTGGTAAGCTATTTGTTAGCAGCCACAGAGCAGTCCAATGAAGACAAAGAAAATCAGCATGCTAGAAGAGAAAGTTAGTGCTAATTTCACATTAGTTGAAATAGAAATTCCACAAATCCCAGATGTCTAACCTCCTCCAAGTATTGCCATGGATCAGTTCATAACTATTCTCCTCAAAGCCAAAAGTACTATGTCAATACGCCCTTATAATATTCCTGGAGACTTCTTCACTAGTGTCTAATTCACCCTATCAGAGAGAGCTTCTCATAAACATTTTTAAACTAAGCATCTCCATTAATAGTTCAAACCTGTCAGTGTACACACAGTTTTATTTTCCTTTTTTTGTTTTGCTTTTACAATGATCACAGAGATTTTGATTTTGCTAAAAACTTTTTTTTCCAAATTTTATGGCAAAACATTGGCAGCCATTTGCTAAATAAAACAAAAACTCTCACATTGAAAACAGACTTAAAATAAGCAACAAGAAAACTTCTGTTCCTTCAGACTAACATTTACTGAATGTGAATCTGGCAAACAATTAAACTGCTAGAGATATTGCAAAGCATCAGTTTGTGGTCATGTGAAGGGGTAGGGATTAAACGACAACGTGCAATTCATTTGCTAACAGTCTGGAACAACCCATTGGATACAAGTGCCCTTTTCATCAAACCTGTAGTATGGGAAGTGGCTCATTAACAGCTCAAAACCTTAGTCATCTGCACTAAGTACAAGAGAAATACTCTTATAGCCCACACAGTGCATTTCAAGCCCACGTGAATGCAAAACACAAGGTAATTAAATTGTTCAGTTAAAATATTAACATTATGACTTCATGTTGTTCAACTTATTTGCAACCAAGTAAATACACTGCCAATATTCAAGAAAACAAGAAAATAAAGAATGATACCCAGAGAACTTAGCTCATATTATGATGCTCCTGTTTTTTACAATTGATTCCTTCCTTCACACTATAAGTAGTATAGGATGCAGGAAACAAGAATAAGCACACACACGCACACACACACGCACACACACACACACACACACACACACACACACACACACACACACACACACACACGTGTGCATGCGTGCATGCACACACACACGCACACACAGACATACACATAAAATGTGTCCATCAGTTACAGCCCATTGTAAGGCAATGCACACTACTATTGTTTGCTTGCAGTCAAATGAATAAAAAATAATACATAAATAATGATCCCAGAATATATTTTGTCTCCCTGTTTTTAGAACCATACAGTGCATCCCATTGAACCCCATGCCATTACAACCTCTTAGCTCAAGAATCAGAGGCAAAGACCCAAAATCAGGAATAGATTTTTAAAATGTGTTCATATATCTAGAAGGGTGCTAGTAAAATTTTACATTAACAAGCATTTTCTGAAGGAGGTGAATTCTGAAGCTTACACATTTGTCATGGTTTAGTAATTGCAATCTACAACATTTTGCCAGAAAATCATACATTTTATAAGGAACAGGCCACAAATACAAGCCAAAATCAGGGAAAGTTGTCAGCTATGCTTGTGATCAAGTGATTGAATGAATATATCATTTCCAAGAAATTTATTCCAGGTCACTGTTGTTAGTACTATACAGGGCAACCCATTGCTAATCTCGTCTGCCTTCTCAATGCCTTAGCTTAAGAAAAAGAGACAAAGATCCAAAGTGACGAACAGATTATAAATACTTCTCTTTTATACTTAGGAAGTTGCTATAATAATAAGATTTGCACCTGCAGGAATTTTTTGAAGACTATGAAGTCTGAAACACACATGCTTGTCATTATTTAGTTATATAAATCCATAACAACTTTCCCGAAAGCCAAAGAGTTTTACAAGGAACAGCCCCAAATGCCTCAGAGTTTCTTTGCTCAAGAATTCTGGCTAAAGCTAAAAAATAACTGTTTGTTAACCAAGTAAACCCAATGGACAAACTCGTCCTTTTCATGGGTGACCCAGAGGAACTATCCGTTTATGTGACTTAGTCATACAGTAGGCAAATGGAGGTGGAAAGATAAGATGTAGTTAGTTAACAGCTTAGAACCTTAATTCTCTGCATAATGTGCCAAGCAGCTGTTTTTACTTAAAAAGGTTAACAGAACAGCGGATGTTCCATCTACATGCATTTTCTAAACGATAAGAACTATGAAACTCTAATGACTGATATTATTCACTGACTGTAATCCTCAATGATTTACTGGAAAATGAACAATTTAACAGGAGACATGGCACATTTATCAGACAGAATCCAAGCTGCTCCTTAAAAATGGGAACAGATGAAAGGTAGAGTTTATTCATTAAAAATGTTTACAGAATAACAAACATTGCATTGACATGCATTTTCTGAACAAAAAAAGAAAATCTAATTTCTGGCATTACTGACTGACTGTAATCCTCATCTTTTCACAATAGAATCAAACATTTTACAAGAACTGTTAAACTTTAATGGTTAGCATTATTGATTCACTGCACTCTTCACAGGTTCACCAGATAAGTCAAGCATTTTTATGAAGGACAGCAAAAATACAAAGCAAAATCAGAGCTGTTCTGCAACACGGGATGGAGGGGTAGACAACACTAATTCACTTCACATTTAAAATAACAACATGCATCCATTTTCTGAACAATGAAAACTATATAACTCTGACTGGCTTTACTGGTAGACAATAATCAACACTGACTTTCCAGAAAATCAAGCATTTTACAAAAAGTGTTAAACTCTAATGACTGGCATTAGTGACTGTAGTTCTCATTGATTTATCAGAAAATAAAACATTTTACAAGGGACTTCAAAACTATGAGACAAAATGAGAAACCTTGTGAAAAATCAGATAAAGATAACAAGCAGATAACTCTACTGTAAATACTTAACAGAACAAGCATTGCATAGATGTGTATTTTCTGAACAATAAGGACTATGTCATTCTAATGACTGGCATTACGGACTGTAAACATGAAACATTTTATCATCAAAATCAGAGATGTTCTGCAAAATTGGGGACAGCTGTAAGGCAGAGCTTTGCTTTCTGCTTGAACACACACACACACACACACACACACACACACACACACACACACACACACACACACACACACACACACACACACACACACTTATAAGTAACTGCAGTGATAACAAAGTCATTTACCCAGAGTTGGCAGCTCACCTAGTTCCTTTCCCTACAAGGTGGCTTATGCTCTTGAAAAAAAATCAAGAACTACATCTTTTTTTAGTACTAGCAAATGTTTACATATTTTCATATAATCAACAGTACAAGAAAAAAGTATTTGTGATGACACTCTTGACATCTGTCTTAAACCTACCACTTGAGATGTACAGTAGGTCACCCCTGAATGTTTTTGTGTTTTTGTGTTTTTATTAAAACTGCTCAGATGTATAAAGTGAGAGTGTAACTTTATATCTCTCTTTGGCTTGCTGATAACAGGGCGGAAACAACAGCTGCAGTGAGTGGAGGAACGGAGGTAAGAATACCTGCACAAAGTAGCATAAATGGTCATGTTCTGCTCATATATGGAAAACTTGCATTCAGTTCAGTTGCAACATCACATGATTGGAGTAATGGTAGTTCAGCTATATGCCATCAACAGTAGTGCACTGAAATTCTTTGTAACATAATATTCTTGGTGGATAATCACCATGCTTTTAAACACAGGTGCTGACACTCAATCATGGAACTTAACGACCACAATTGTGCATCAGTAATTCTTGCAACACCACAGAAAATAGTTCTGGAGTGGTGGGATAGCCATATATAACATGGATTGATGGTTCGCCCACCTAATGCCAGGCTCTAGTAAGCTGCACAGGCCATTTTGTACTAAATCTGGCTCAACACAGCACACTTTGTTAAAATGCCTCATGCCATCTCAGAAAGTATAAATGTGACTAGTAGTGTCTCTCAATAGCCTATGATGTGCCCTTCTTATTTAATTCAATAATCCTGACTACGGCTAAATAAATCCAATGATGTCTGCAAGCTAACTGTTGTTGTCCATTCAGCTTCTGCTACCACTTCACTGGATTAGGTGCAAAGAAGTTAGTCTTGAATTAAACAAAAAAAATTCAGAATACTCCATTTTCAATTTCATCACCAATTCCCCCACAGAAACACTACTGCTGCACTTGAAACAAAGCCAAATGTCTCCCTATAAAAGAAACAGGCAGCCTCATACTTGGAACATAAATGTTTATATTGTTATTGTTACACCTCTACACCTGCCCCCTTAGCTAATCTACAAAAATAAACCTCTAAATATAACATGTGCTTCCCATCTGTTTCTCTACTTGCTTCACAAGCTCTTACCTCCACTTAACTAATCATTTTAATACTGACTTCAACCATTTGTTAATCCCTCCACCTCAGTAATTCTCCAAGCCTTCCCACCTTGAAAAATGA
Organism: Protopterus annectens; assembly: GCF_019279795.1. Classification (NCBI taxonomy): domain Eukaryota; kingdom Metazoa; phylum Chordata; order Ceratodontiformes; family Protopteridae; genus Protopterus; species Protopterus annectens. The sequence continues at coordinate 1,890,012,462 of NC_056737.1, read as the reverse complement.
TCTAAAATGTCACCTGTTTCAGCAAGTCAAATGCATCTTCTTCCCATATGGATCCATGACACTGTTTCTTTCCCATTCCCTACTTTGTTTCCATTTAACTCTGTATTATCCTCTCATCATTCAATATCATGACTGAATCAAATTTCAAATACTGTCTTATACATTCCTCTGTATACTATATTGTATCAATTTCATTTGTAGTCCTAATGATAACTAGTTTCTTCTCTGGATGTTTTTTACCCTGGCAGTACTTGCAAATAGTCATATTGGATTGGTGTTAATGCCTTTGTTAACAAACAAAGCAAACAAAAATAAATAAATAAAAGAATGAATGAATGAATGAATGAATGAATGAATGAATGAATGAATGAACAAACAAACAAACAAACAAACAAACAATTAAATAAATAAATAAATACATTTTAACAGTACGGTTTCGGCATATTTGGAAAACAAAGCTATTCCATGATCTTTAGTTTAGATGGCATCATTCTCCAGACTAATTCAGTCCTCAGAAATGTTGTTACCTTAATTGGCATTTCCCTGTCCTTTGACTACCAAATCACAATGGTCATAAAGTCTTTATTTCTGACTAACTAATATTTAAAATATGTCTTATCTAGATCAAAAGAAGTTATCATTCCTGTCTATTAATCCCTTAACAAATCAACAACTGTGTCCAATGGCCTGTTTGACATTTGCTTGTCTTGACAAATCATGCATCTCAAAATAACCCAGAGGATCCTAACTGAAAAGGTCACAGTCCTGAAAACCCTTTGCTATAAAAACAGACTTGAATCCGTATCCCTATACATTGTGTTTTATACAGTCTTCCATGGTGATCTTTGCATACCATTCATACTTATGAAGGGTCCTGCCCTCAGTGATGTCCAACACTTTTGCAAAATTAAACAGCACAGCAAACACTTGTACTTAAGAATTTAAACCATCACCTGCAGATAAACAGGATACACTGACATGACTGATTTATCTCGCAATTTACACTCCAGCTGTGGAACAGATTCATTTTGCTTAGCCTGTCTCTGGAGTAAACTACGTATGAATAGTAAACAAAGTGAGACCTTCATCACTACTAAAGTCTGTTAACTGGATGGATAGATACATATTCAGTGGGTCTGTCTTGAGATGTAGTCATGGAGGCAGGTTTGGTGCCATATGATGGTAAATGCTGGCAAAGCTTTAACCATCCATGTACCATCCATGTACTGATCCTTTTTGTAGATCTTGTGATCATAAAACCCCAGTCTAAAAGGGGAAGTTCAGTTTCTTAGCACTCTGTCATTGAAGGATGTATCATAAACTACAGGGTCATAAAAACTATCATCTATTTGTAATTTGGCAATGTTTTATTGAAGTACCACAAGAAACATAAATGGCCATCCTGTCCTGGGTTATGAGTTATGTTACTATTTCTCCCTAAGTCAAGACATGTCATTGTCTTCAGTTGTGAAATGAGCTGAAGCTTTCTTACCGGCTAACCTGGAGAGATTAAATGTAACAGATATGAAACATAACATAACATTTGCTAGCATCTTTAGAAAGTTGTTGAGACTATATTGCAAATTGCTTTAACACTCACTACCTATTAGTTCACTCAGACACAAATGCAAATACATTGTCGTACATTTAAAAATATCTTGCACAGTCAACACATTTAGGATAACTGCATTGTCTCTTTTAAAGCATATCATAGATTCTAAGTAGATTATGTTGTGGAATGAGAGACACGTTCTCGCAGCTTCATGGTCTGGGGGTTGATTCTGGACTCTGTCTGCTGTCTAGATGAAGAGTGCATATTTTCATGTGACAAGTTTCCTCTCATCACATCACTTGCCAAGTTGCTTTGTACTCTTAAGTTCTCCCTGGATTTGTATTGAGGCAGCTTTTCTTCTGCTCAGTCTTTTAAAATAACGTTTGTCAGCGCAAAATCTTAAGTAATCAACAAAATGAAATTAATAAACCATAAGCCTGAGAAACAACATTGCTTAAAAATACAGTAGTGGTCCACAGTGGATGAGTTTTTGAATGCAGTATCTGCAAATGTTGTTAATTACTGTTATAGTCCTGTGGCAGAAAATAACTAAAAGACAGTTCATAGGTGAAACAAATTAGCACTGGATTCCAGATTTGGTAAGATGTGTCAGTGAAGTCAATTGAGCAGTAAGGATGTGGTGGGGGATGGGAAAAAGAGAGAGAGAGAGAGAGAGAGAGAGAGTCACATAAGAAAGTATGTGATTCTGAACAAAAGTGTGCATAAACTGCCTTTATTTAATTTAAATGCACATTCTGAAAGATTTATACTTTATATTAAGCAATCAGTCTGCCCAGAATACAGCAAAACTCCCCAGAAAATAGAGAAAGCAGTAAGCCTTATTTTAGGACATGCACTTCAAAATGATATGCTAGGGCACATGAAATAAATATGACAGAAACCTGCATCTTCTGTTTTCGGGAAAAGATCACAAAAAGGTAGAAATAAAGTTAACTTTCATCCATTAATGCCTGGATTATCTGGTTTAAGTAAAAGCCTCTGAATCCAGTTTCTTCAGAAGTTTAGATTTAGAAGCCCAGCATATACTTTGCTCACTTGGCGTTTTCTGGCTGTTAACATGCAACCCGCTTTGCATAAGTTACTTCTGCCAATCTTTTTTTCTTTTAATCTACAGCTTTGTTATTCTTTTCATTCTTCTTATGGATTCCTGCTACCTCATAGAAAAAGATAAAAAGAAGTACTCAATCTGGGCAGAGTTAATCAAATCTGTTGAAATCCCCTACCTAAATACCCTAAGGCATGGTTACAAACTCATTTATTTCATTCTACATAAACATTTCAAGTACATATGACACTTTAACAGAAGTTCACTTAGGATTAATGTTTTGAAACTATTTCTCCAAAAAGGGTAGGCAAATATCCTTTCCTTTAGGTCCAGCTGGAAAGTCATATAGATCCCTAGTTTTATAGCAGGCTGTATTGTGAAAAAGATGATGCAGAAACTGTTAGCTCTTCTTTAAAGTTAAATCCATAGTGTATTATTGCCTGCCTCAGTGGCATAAATGGATAAAGCCCTAGTTATGAAGCAGGTAATATGACAGTGAGTACCAGCTCAAGAATTGAATAAGCTAAACAAAGGGAAAGAGTGAGTAGCTTGCTTTGTAACCATCTGAAATGCTGGGACTTGCTAGAATGAGTCTTCAAATGTAGAAACCGAGATGCCATTTTTCAGAATATTCTCATTTCTCCAAAGTATGGCAATTTCACAGTTGG